>NW_028263112.1:325000-327500 GCF_049901735.1 Notechis scutatus | reverse complement strand
CCATCCCCATAATTCTAACCCTAACCCTAACCCTAACCCTCAAACTCACACTCAAACTCAAACTCACACTCAAACTCACACTCACACTCACACTTAAACTCACACTCAAACTCACACTCACACTCACACTCACACAAACTCATACTCACACTCAAACTCACACTCAAACTCACACTCAAACTCACACTCATACATACTCAAACTCACACTCACTCACACTCAAACTCACACTCACACTCAAACTCACACTCACACTCACACTCATACTCACACTCAAACTCACACTCATACTCACACTCAAACTCACACTCAAACTCAAACTCACACTCAAACTCACACTCATACTTACACTCAAACTCAAACTCACACTCAAACTCACACTCATACTTACACTCATACTCACACTCAAACTCACACTCACACTCAAGCTTACACTCACACTCACACTCATACTCACACTCACACTCACACTCAAACTCACACTCACACACATACTCAAACTCATACTCACACTCAAACTCATACTCACACTCACACTCATACTCACACTCAAACTCACACTCATACTCACACTCATACTCACACTCAAACTCACACTCATACTCACACTCAAACTCACACTCAAACTCACACTCACACTCAAACTTACACTCACCTCACACCCAACCCCAACCCCAACCCCTAACCCCTAACCCTATTTTTGAAATGAAGTTTATTTTTATGTTCCGCAGGGTGGAAAACATTGAAAACCCTCCTCATTTTCGGATCCGAGCATTCCCTGAGGAGATAAACCTAACCCTAACCCCCAACCCCTTAACCCCCAACCCTTAACCCCCAACCCTTAACCCCAAACCCCTTAATCCTAACCCCTAACCCTAAACCCCAAATCCCAAACCCCAACCTAACCCCCACCCTAACCCCCTTAATCCCCTAACCCCCTTAGCCGTTCTGCCTCTTAACACTGAAGCCATCATTCTCCTTCTTACCTCACTTTCAGGTTCGGTCTTGTGAAGTGCAGATGTCTTTTCCTGTTCATCAATTGATGCCTTCGGCCTCGTGTTGTCCTACTGATATTAATATTGATAATGTGAGATTGTGGCTAAGAAAAACCACCAGGATTCAAAGTTGATCCAAGGAAAAAGGCTTTATTGTAGCATTTCTGCAGAAACGGGTTCCTGCCCTGGCAGGTGGGAGGAACGAAAGGCAAAGCTTAAAGGCTCTACTCTTATACCCAAAACTACCCCCTACTACTCCCCCCCAGTATACAAATGGCTTGATTTACAATCTATCTTTCAGGATACAAGTTACATTTTATTATCTTTCATGGTACCTAGCTGGTAACAGACACTTCTTTATCCGGTATCTAGCATTTCAAAGGCATTCCAAAATGTGTGATAGTTCCCAGCACTTCAAAAACATTCCAAGATCAGTTCTAATCAGTGCTTGATACCGCATTTCCTTACTTCAAAAGGAAAACCTCCCTTTTTCATCATGAGCTTTGAGTCATAAAATGAATACACTTCCCACAATCCCCCCTGTTCTTGTTCCATCTTTGACTCAAACTCACATTAATTTGTTCAAGATACATGGACCAAAGGTGAAGATTAATAATAACAAAATTAAGGATCCTATTAGAGTGGAGATTAGGGTGGTCATCCCTTTCTCTTTTTCTTTGGTTCAGTCCTTCCCTCAGTTTTTTCATGGAGTCCTGTACTATCCCAGAATGATCTGTATCTTTGAACAGAGGGTCCCACCAGATGTGTCCCGTAGACACACAACTCCAGGTTGCACAATAAAACTGATCAGCCCCTCCACAAGTCTTTTTGTAGCTTCTTTCAGTTTTATGTCCAGGGCAGACGTAAAAATGATGTTTCTTTATGAACGTGTCATCGGTGGTGGACAAGAGGACCCTTCCCAAATCAAATTGCAGTTCTGGAAACCAAGTATTGGGAGGCCTCTTTCCGCTAGTCCAATTGACTATATCTGAATGGGAATCAAGTACAACCCAAGTAACATTCTGGGGTTGATGTGAATCCTCGCTTCCCCAGGAAGTTCCCAGTCCCAGTCCTAGAATAAAGACAATTAGCTCAGTCCAGGGTTCAGACTTCTTCATCTTTTCAAAGTGAGCTTCAGCGGCTGACCATCCACTGGAACTGCCCTCCAAGGTTTCTCAGGTTCCGGTGCCTTCTTGACTCTGCTGTAATGCGTCCAGTGCGAACTGCAGATTCAGTTGTCAACAGCACCTGGTACGGGCCTTCCCAGCTAGGCTGCAGCTTCTCGCCTTTCCAAGTCTTTGTCAGAACCCAATCTCCAGTCTCAAAGGGATGTTGGCTCCCAGCAAGAGGTGGTCGTTGCACCAACAGTCTCTGTTTATAGAGAGAAAGCAAAAACCTGGACAGTACCTGCAAATATTTTCTCAAAAACAAATCTTTAAATTCAGGAATTGGATTCCCTATTTTCGCCAAGTAGGGTCGCCCCAGTAGCATCTCGAATGGAGAGA
>NW_028263112.1:275000-322500 GCF_049901735.1 Notechis scutatus | reverse complement strand
GAAGAGGGTTAGTCCTTGTCTTCTTTTCACAATGCCTGTTTCAAATTGTTCCGTCTGTGGCTCCCACCTCACAATGAAGGGGAAATATTCTACCACCAGTCAGCATTGAAAAGGCCACCGGAACTGTCAACACCCCAGGCTTTCCACCCAGTTTCCCAGCATGGTGGGGTGAGCACACACAGACACACACCTGCACCATAAAAAGTCTGCAGGCGAATGAGGCCTAGTTCCAAGCTGAGCCCTTCCAGCAGATCAGCTTTGAGGAGAGGGGGTGGTTCCTTCCCCAGGCCCAGCTTCTCTACCTGCTTCCCCCTTTGCCCAGAATATCAGCCGAGATCTCCTGGGTCTCTTCAGGGGAGACCACCCAACCCAAGGGGGCAGTTTGGGAGCCGTCCCAAAGGGCAGAGGCTGCAAAGGGGGAGATCCCAAACCGTCAAGACCCTCATATTTAACAGGTTTTCATGTTTTCTCTTTGCCACCACAGAGCCCTGAAGGCCGCGGCCCTTTTGGTGGCCCTGGAGAAATCCTCTCCCTCGGTTCTCCCTCTGTGAAATGGGACCTGCAGATCACTGAGAGGCTCCGGCTGGGGTGGAAGGGATGCTGCTGCTTCAACTTCCCCCGTGGGAAAAGGGATCCTGCCAAAGCTTTGGCAGCTGAGACCGGCCCTGGCTTCCCTCTGGGCCCACAGACAACATGCCTGTGTGAGGAGAAGTGGAGCAGGCACAGTCCGTTCCTTGGAGCGCCGTGCTGGGCAGCATCTTCTGGTTGCCCCAAGCCCTGGCGCTTCTGCATCCACACACACACACACACACCCTCCCGGCGACCCTGCAGAGCACAGAGCCTGACCCTCCCCTGGGTCTCCATGCTGGGTCCTGGACCACTGAACCCCAGAGAGAACCCCGGTGTTGGCCCAGGGAAGGAGCCAGGAAGACTGCAGTGCGGAAGCCTCACCTGGGGTGTGTGTGTGTTGGGGAGTTCCTCAGGCAGGGCTGCCTGAATCCGAGCCAAGAGGCCTTCCTGGAGCAGCAGGGAAAAGCTCCCTCCCTCTCCTCCCCCAGCAGCAGTGGGTTAAAATGCTGGCTCAGGAGTCTGCGGCTCCCAGGCAGGCCCTAGCCTGCCCCCCCCCCCCTCAAATGGGCTGCTCTGCCTAGTCCAGGCTCTGCGGGCAGAGGAGGCAGGAGAGGGGCCACCAACCTACCTTTGTTCTCCAAAATGAAGAAACAGGCAGGAGCCTCGTCCGCCTCCCCCTCCTACAGCTGATACCACTTTAAGAAACCTTTCATTAAGAAAAGATTCAGACAAAGGGGCCCCACAAGTGCTTCCTTTGGCTCAAAGGGCCCTTGAATCCACACTCACTGCAGAATGGAACCCATTGCTGACTAGACGCGGAAGCCCTTAGACCACATGGAAAGTGACAGCCTGAACTGAGGCCTCAGGTACACACCGCGAGCGTCTCCCAGTTCCTTTCATTCAACATTCCTTGTTGTGCACAGAGGAACCCAACCTGCAGCTCCTCCAGGGGTTGAAGAACAAGGCAGAAATGAGCAATAACTTCCAGGTTTTTACAGGTGATGTCAAAGTAGCCATGCAAGTGGCCCTAGAGCCAAGTTCCTGAGCCTCCCTCCACAGAGGAACAACAACAGATCTGGACAGTTTTCATCCAATCTCCCACCTCCCTTTTTTTTTTTTTTTTTGACAAAATAGTTCACCTCCAGCTCCAGAAGACCTTGGAAGACGTGGATGTTCTGGTTCTGTTCCGGGTTTTAGGCTGGGATATGGTGCCCAGAGGTCTTTGCTCTCTCTCTCTCTCTCTCTCTCTCTCGCAGATGACCTTGGCAGGCTTGAGAGGTGGGTCATCCATCCGATCCCTCAGGGGCCTTCAACCCCATTCATTCGCCCGCCATGGTCTCCCCCTGGACTACCTGGGAGGGGAGGAGCTCCAGTAGGGGGCTTCTCTCTGGTTGCTGCCAATCAGCTGGGGGGGGGTGTGTGTGTGAACTCTGTCAGAAGCCTCCCCCACCCCCCGCTTTGCCTGGGGCCTCGCTCCTCCTTTCCACTCCTACTAAACAGCTACAAATAGGAAGCTGCTTGGTCAGGTCTTCTGCAGGTAGGAGAGCGGTACCTTCCCTATGCTGATAACACCTGGTTGTACAGCTGCACCTGGGCGACCAAGCAATGCCAGGAAGGTCCTTTTCCACAGCCTGGACAATAAGCTTCAGCCCTGGAAAGACCCATTTCTTTACATTTTCCAAAGGTAACTTTGCCTGGTGTGACCCTTCTCCAGCCAGGGTTGGGATGCATTCCTGCTGCCTGCTTGAACAGCTGTGAAGGGCTGGGGGGCACCAGTTCGCCTTCTGGGCCAGGAAGCACTGGCTCCCAGCGACTCCCAGGCCTTGCTCACCTCCCCTTTGGATGGCTGTCCTGGCCCCCACGGGAGATGCCTGGAGGCACAGTCAGAATGCAGCTGCCACCTGCCCACCATTTTTCCTTGTGCCCAGGTGACACCACTGCCCTGGCATCGGGGCTGGTTCCCAGTAATCCTCGGGGGTGGGTGGGAATCAAATTTCTGGTTCTCCCCTATGAAGCCCTGTGATGAAAGTCTGCAGAGATTCCCAGTCTTTTCGCTCTACAATTTGGGGTGAGCATCCTTTGAATGGTCTGGGAGTACGAACGGATTTCCAGAGGGAAGATGGCAGACTACCAGAACCAGGGGCACCACTGAGGAGGCCACAGAGAAACCTCCAGGCAGCCTCAACGACCCTCTGAAAGGGTGCAAACCAACTCTCTGCAAGGAATAGAAATCCTTCCATTCCCCACTATCCTGGCAGAACGGAGGAAGCTTCTTGGATGAGAAGCAAAACGTCTTCAAAAGAAACAAGGAATTCCAGTTGCCTCCTGAAAACAAAAAAGCACCTTTGGGACAAGCCCTGTGGTGTTTTATCAAGCCTGCCTCCAGAATTGTTGGCCCACCTGTTTCAATCTAACCGGGTTGGCACACTCCGTTTCCTACAATTAAGCAGTCCCACCTCTTAGGAAGGGTGCCTTTTGTGTCTTCAATCAGAGCAGAACTGGAAGGGACCTTGGAGGTCTTATAGTCCAACCCCCTGGCGAAGGAGAAGACCCTACACACTTGGAGAACAGTCCCTTCTTAAGATCCTCCCGTGAGGAAGGTCTTGGCACCCACCTTCGGACTATGCGGTTCCCCTCCCAGGGGTTGGGACAGATCCCATCCTAACGGTGCTTCTCTGAGGCCCTGAGCCCATGGCTGAATGTAGGGTAGTTTGTTCTGTGGCCCAGATTTGTCATTATGTTTATGGTTTTGTGTTAATTTTTGAATGTACGTTTGTCCTTTTGTTTTTAGGCTGCAAGCCACCCAGAGTTGACTGGAGGAAGGCAGTGACTAAGGCTGAAGGCTGGGCAGCCCAAGGCCTGGCTCTTTCCCCAGCAGAGGCTGCTCCCTGCACCAGACCCCTTCAAGACTGGGATGGGATGGCTCCGGGGGGGGCCTTGGCACAGAAGGAGGGGAGGGGATGCCCAGCTGCCCTTCCCTTCAACCAAAGGAAGAGCCAGAAGGCGAGCCAAGGTTAAGCAGGCTTACAATCTCTGCTGCTGCTTGGTGGGGGGCGCAAAAGGTGATGGGACCATTTTCCGGAGGTAAAAAAAGGCGGTGGGGCTGGCAGAATGTGAGCTCAGCCTCCAGGGCCTGCCCTCGGCCCACAGCGGCCCTTTGCAGAGTCCACTGTCGGCCTTCAAGCAGGCGAGGCGGTGATAAGAACGGGTTCCTGGCGCAGAGCAAAATGCCACCCCACGGGGGCTCCCAGGAGGCTTCCGGGGGCAGCGGATCGGGGCCGGAGACTGAGCAGGCCCAGCTTCGGGGAAAGGAGGCTGAGCGGGGGAGTTGCGGACGCGCCTGAAGCGCCCGGCGCCTTTCGAGTCCAAGAGCCGAGCCGGCCGGCCGGCCGGATGCGCTTAGCGGCACCTTCGGCTTCGGCCGTCCTTCAGCCTGTACTTTAGGCCGTGTTGGGTGGGGGGTTGTTGCGGAGCGGGGGACAAAGAGAAGCCCGCTGGGCGGGGCAAATGTGGGGAGCGGGAGGTCCACGGAAAGCCGCGGGGGCGGGCAGAAAGCGCGAGTGACCAGAAAAGTTTGAGACAGAAAAGGGGCGGAGGGAGAACGCCAGAAGAAAGGAGGAGAGAAGGGGGTCGAGGAGAGCCAGCGGCGGAAGCGCCCCCCCGCTCCGGATTGCCATCCTCGGTCGGCGCCGCAGCGCTGATCGCACCCGTCCCCTCGCTGGTCCCCGAATGGGCGAACTGGGCAGCCGTGGGAAGGGCAGGGATCGCGCTTAGACCCCCGACTCTTTCTCGGTGAGGCAGACTGGGAAAAGTTTGGAGACGCCGAAGGATCTGCGGGCGGAGGGACCGAGGCGGAGGGACCCACCCCATTCCCAGCGGCTTGTGGTCGAGCGTGCGCTGGGGACCCCGCAGTCGGCAGGACAACCTGCCGTGAAGACCTTGCACAAGGTGTGCGGAGATGGGCGGTCTGAGGCTACTCCAGGGAGGCGCTCTGCACGTGCTCTGGAGGCGCCGGGTTTGCTTATGGGTTCGGAGCGCTGGCTTCCCAACGAGTCCCCCACGGGGCTGGGTTTACGGGCTGGTGGGTGCAGGCGTGCGTCCAGCTTGGGTGCGAAGTCAGCCTCATCCCCGCCGGCGTCTGGTAGCGAACGGCCGGAAGGCAGGCAGAAGTAATCCGATGGATATGGGGGGGAGCGGGGCCGAGCCCCCCCCACGAAACGAACCTATTGAGAAAACGGCTTGCCTCGGCCCCGCGGTGAGTCGCGCAGCAGGAGGCTCTTTAGAGGCGGGAGGGTGCGCTCCACCGGCTTCAGAGAGGCCCCGCCCCAAGGTGGGCTGCCAAGCGGGGACCCCTTTCACTTGGGTGAGCTGTAGGCCGCCGGGAGTCTGTACAACTGGAAGCCTTCCCCCCCGCTCCTATCCTGGGCTTAAACCCCACAAGTGAAGAACTTGGGGGCTACATTTGCACAAAGGCCAGGCTTGGTCGGCTTCCCCCTTGATTCTCTCTTCAGTCCTGGTTCGCTTGGTGCCTGAAAATGTAGCTGCCCAGTTGCTGAGGGAGCAGGGCAGTGGTTCCAGTTGTCCTGGCTGGGAAGGCAGCACCCTCCTGCCTCATGTCCCACCCTGGTCCTTGGGAAAGAAGGCAAGGAGCTCACCCAACCATGGGCTGCCCCCACGGTGGTGCGCTCACAGAGGGAGCCTTGTTAGAGACCCCCACCCCAAGGGCAGGAGCCTTACCACTCACTCCCTCCTGCCTGCCTTGAGTTGGGCCTGAATAAGAGAAGAGGGGGGTGGGGAGGTGGACACCGAGGTTGACACTGAGATTGCAGGCAGGGGGGGCACCTACCATCCAGTCAGCAATTTGGCTTTGCTGCAGGGAGGGGGGATACTCCTCCAAGGACCTCTTGGGGACCCTGCCATTTGCCCCTGTGAGGTGGGCCTTCCCCACTGCCTCCCCTGGCCATTCGACGGACCTCGGCTGGCTTGGCTTGAGCTGTGCCAGGATGGGGGTGGGGGAATCCAGGCAGGGGATCAGACCGTGAGGCCAGGCCAGGAGGATCTGCACTGGCTGTGCGCTTTCTCCTAGCACCTGATCTCTACCCAGGTGACCCCTGCAAGACGGGGACAGGTCCAAAAGGCAGCCGTGGAACTTCCTCCCCTGCAGGTGAGCCAGGCTTCTCTTGGGAGTGAAGGAGGAGGGCAGGTGCAAGGCCTTGAGGGCTCCCCCTGAAGGGCCAGGGATGGGCTCTGCCAAGCACAGGGCTCTCCCATCACTGCTAACTCTCTGCCCTCCCCCCACATCAGGTGAAGGATGAGGAGCCTTCCCAGGCGGCAGCGGTGGTGGTGCTGCTGCAGCTGCTGTCGGCTGCCCTTGCTCTGGGTCGTGCTGGCTGTCTGCACAACGATCGGCTTCACGGTTCAGCTCCTGGGCATCTCCCTTTCGAAGAGGTAACGCCTGCCCCCCTCCCTCCAGTTCAGCTGGGCAGAGGAGGTGGGAAATGCCTGGCAGAAGGTGGCCAGACCGCAGAGGAGATCTCGGGAGGAGGGCCAGACCAGGATCGGGCCTAGTGGAGTGGGAGCCCAACGGGGAGTCCCAGGGCCAGGAGGGAAAGGCAGAGCCTCCCCAGAGAAGGTGCTGGCCAAACCCTCCCCCCACCCCCCACCCCCGGTGGCCCAGACAGCTAGCAGGGCTTGTCCAGGAAGGCACCCGGTTCTGCTTCCGAAGGGAGCCTTCCAGCCTTTGTCAGCTCCTCCTTTTCCAAACTCTCCCAGCAGGCTGTCCTCGGCTCCTCCGCTGCTCCCCTCCCTGCCTGCTCCGGGCCCCTCAGCAGGGCCTGCGGGGGTGGGGGAGGTAGAGCCTGGCGCCCCCCTCCTCTCCTGCCAGCCACGGCAACACCTGGTCTTCCTGAAGACGCACAAGACTGCCAGCAGCACCCTGGTCAACATCCTGCACCGCTTTGGGGACACCAGATCGCTGCGCTTTGCCCTGCCATCCGGCTACCAGTTCAACTACCCCAAGCTCTTCCAGGCACGGCGTGTGAAAGGCTGGCACCCTGAGGGGCCCCCATTCGACATCCTCTGCCACCACATGCGCTTCAACTTGCTGGAGGTGGGTGGGAAGGGTCCAAGGCAGCTAGGCTGGCTTCAGGAGGAGGGAGATGGGAAGGAGGGCACACACAGAGGTCTTGAGGCGCTTCCTCCAAGGGGCTTTTCACAGCCCGGAGGGAGCTTCGCTTCTGGCTGGGGTTGTAAGGCATCCCATCTCCCAAGACGCTGCTAGCTGGGGCTCCCCCAGAGTGGGAGGATGCGGAGCAGGCGAGAAGGGCTGCCTAGGAAGGCGATGGGTGCCAGGAGAGGGAGCGACCTGGAAGAAGAGGCTGTGCACCTGGTTATGCCGATGGCCTGGGCTCCAACTTCCACCAAGGAGATGGGCCGGAGCCTGCCGTTTTCGTGGGCATCATCCCCCGTGGTTGGCATTAGCACTAACCTCCGCCTGTTCCCCTCCAGGTCCAGAAGGTGATGCCCACAGACAGTTTCTATTTCTCCATAGTGCGAGACCCAGCTTCCTTGGCGGAATCGGCTTTCTCCTATTACCGGGGTGTGGTCCCCGCCTTCCGCCGGGCTCGCTCACTGTCGGAGTTCCTGGCTTCTCCACAGAACTTCTACCGGCCTGGGGAGCGTGGCAGCCACTATGCCCGCAACCTGCTCTGGTTTGACTTTGGCCTTGATCCGCCAGCAAGCCCTGGCTTAGCCGCCATCCATGCTGCCCTGCTGGGGCTGGACCGCATTTTCCACCTGGTGCTGCTAACGGAATACATGGACGAGTCGCTGGTCCTCCTGCGTGACGCCCTCTGCTGGAGCTTTAGGGATGTGGTGGCCTTCCAGCACAACCTGCGGAATCCAGAGGCGGTTCACCAGCTGGGCCCCATCGATGCTGCTCAGCTCCGCGCCTGGAATCACCTGGACTGGCACCTCTACACTCATTTCAACCGCACTTTCTGGGCGCGGGTGAAACGCTTTGGCACTGCCCGCATGGCTGGCGAAATGGCCGTTCTCCGGAAACAGCGGGCAGAGTTTACCCGGCGCTGTTTGCAGGGGGGGGGCCCGCTGGAGCCAGGCCACATTGCTGACGAGCGCATCCGCCCCTTCCAGTTTGGGCAGGTGCCAATCCTGGGTTATGCCCTACAACCCAGCTTGGCATCTGGCCTGCAGGTGGTGTGTCAGCAGATGGTCACTCCTGAACTGCAATACAAAGACCTCCTTGACGCCAAGCAGTTTCCCCGCCCGCACAAGAGGGGCGACCTCAGGCAGGGAGGGGAAGCTGCTCACAACAGCTCTTGGCAGAAGCCGTCCAACTGAAACGCCCCCCCCCCTGGGCACGCAGGACGCAATGGGCAGAGGGGCCCTGCGGGAGCTGCAGGGATGTGCGATGCCAGAGACATGAAGGGGCTCCTCTAAACGGCTTGGAATTAAGACTCGGAGACAAAGAGGGCAACGCACCAGGCAGCTTGATGTGAGAGCAGCTTCCATAATTGGATTTCTTATGACTGGGCCAGGAAGAGCATCACACACACACACACACACACACACACACACACACACACCCCTTGGCTAACCTCTTGCCCTTTGTGCACAGTATTATTTTCCCCCTCCCACCCTAACAAGGCGTCTTCCAAAGCCTGGCAGACCAGCGTTCCTGGGCGGGAAGGGCCTGGGCTGCCTCACTCCACACTTTGGCCCATCGACACACTCCTGCTGTGTGGCTGTGGAGCACCTCTCTCCCCGGAGGCAGTGGGGCTCACACCGGGAAGGCCGGGGAAGCTGGAGCCGCCGTGGGGCTCCCTGGCTCTTCTCTGCTTGGGGGAAGGAGGCCGCCCTGGAGGCTACTCAGGCAGGGAGGCCCCGGTGGCCACGCGGACAGCTCCAGGGCCATATTTGGGGGGCCCCCCGAGCCCAGAGTTGGAGTTGGGGCAAAAACTCAAGGACCTGTGGAGGCGTTGCTGGCAAACGCTGGGAGAGAAGGAAGCTGCACTGAAGTTGAGGAGAAAGCCAGCAAGATGCACAGCCAATTCCGGATGGGAAGGAAGGTGAGAAAACAAGAATTGTTGCAATAATTAATCATTCAGCGTTATGTGACCCAATAGAAGGGCTTAATTTATGGAGTTTCACATGCAGAATAATAAATTGCAACAAATAAAAGGCTTTCCAAGTAGCTTCTTTAGCTTTGCCTAAACTCTGCCCCTCAGCCAGGCAGCCTGAAGAGTGACTGGAGCCAGCAACCAACGAGCAGGATGACCTGCTTACGGGCTTAATCCTGCTGGGGCATCAGGGTCACTCAGGGGTGCAGGGATTAGGGAGGCTTTGCCTGTCCATCTCGGGGCTGTTTCTCTTTTTAGCCTGAACAAAAGAGCCTCAAGGAAAAGTGCACGGCCTCCCCCGCTTTGCCCAGGAGGCCCTGCGGCCCAGCTGTGCCTTGCGTAAGCTCCGTAGTCCGGCTGCCACTCAGTCAAAATAAAACTGGATTTTGCTGCCCCTGAAGAGCAAGGTTGGACTATGCAAAAGGGCAGGGTGGGGAAATAGCTGTCGTCCCACATCACCCTGGGAAGGGAGCCATGGGTGTTCCCAGCAAAGTCTGCCAGCTGCTGTGAAGCCTCAGAAGCTCCAACTCTCACCCTCTCCCATCAGCCACAGCAGGCTGCTGGACTACGCCGCGCACGGCACGCTAGATGGTCTGACCGCCGTTAGGCGTGTCTAATTCTCATGGAGAAGAGCGTGCGCGGCTCCCCAGCCGGAGAAACCACACAGCTGCACAGGGCCACCTTGGCCTTCCGGCTGGGCAGGGAGGCAGGCCGGAGGCTGGAACCTGGTCACCCTGAGAAATGAAGAGCCTCGGGCTCACCCCCTTTGCTGCTATGCAACGGTTCAGATTTGCACCTTTGTTCTTGATTGGCCCCCAACAGCCAAGTCAACCGAAAAGCCAGGCCGGCACCTCTGGTTCAATGAGTAGCCACACTGTGGAACTCTCCAATTGCAAAAGCTCTTTCCAGCATTTTGGCCAGTGATGACGTTCAAATCCCCCCATTGTACAATTACTGTGCTCACTTTCAAAAAGGAGCGTGTCCGTGTCAAAAATTAAAACACATTCATTGGTGTAGTCTGAGCCTTACTTGGTTTTGTGTTCCTAAGGCGCCTCTTATCCTTAAAAGCCAAGATCTTGCTCTCCAGAGGGGGACATTTCTGCTTTTGAGGGAAGTGACCCGTTGGTGGCAGGACTGGTAACTTTCAGCCCAGCCGCCTTGTCCAGCTGCACAGCGCTGCTTCAAGTCAGGGCCGGGTGGCGCTTTCTCACTGCCAGCCCCCCACCTGCCTTCTTCCCAGGAAGGAAACGCGTGGAGCAGCTCCTTCGGGATGGCGGGATGGTTTCTCACAACTTGAACCCTTTACTCTGAATCTGAGCCCAGGGATGATGGCGATAACAATGGAGAAGAAAAATTCAACTCTCAGGTGGCACCTCCTGGCCCGCGCACGACACGCAGAGAGAGGGCCAGAGGCCTGTCTCCTTGGGCATTACCTTCAAAAGCCCATCTGGCCACGCTGAAGAGGAAGGGCCTGGCCGGGGGAAGATAGGCGCGAAGCCCCGAAGGCTCCCGCCGCGCAGCGGTCGAGCAAAGGGCGGGCAGTCAGCAGGGAGACGCCGAGCGCTTCTTCGCCCCGCCCGCCGCGCTGCGGCCGCCTCCCTCCGCCTGCGCCCCGCCTCCTTCGCCGCCTTGCTCTCCCGGAGACCCCGGGCCGAATCCGCCTCGCCTCGCCCTCCTCTCCTCTCCTCCAGCACCCGGCCGCCCGGAGCCCGACCAGGGGGACCCCAGCCGCCCATGCCGTGCCGCCCCCGCCCCCCGCCGCCGCCGCCGCCGCCGCAAGCGCAGCAGCCGCCGCCGCCGCCGCCTCTCGCCGCTCGGCTGGGAGCTCGCCCGCCGCCCGGCCCGCCCGCCGGCATGGAGTCCCAGTGCGACTACTTCATGTACTTCCCGGCTGTGCCCTTCCCGGCCCGCGAGGTGCTTCTGGGGGAGCCAGGCCGGTACCGGGCCTTGCCCCGGAGGAACCACCTCTATCTGGGCGAGACCGTCCGCTTCCTGCTGGTCCTGCGGTGCCGCTCGGATGCCGGCGGCGCTCCCCGGCCGCCCTGGGGGAACTGGCAGGCTCGCTCTCGGCCCTGGCCAGCGTCAGCCCGGCTGGCGGCGGCGGCGGCGGCGGCGGCCTTGGAGACGAGGCCCTCCTTGGTGAAGCAGCGGAGGAGGGCGCGGCTGGAGCCGGGGAGGCGGCCGCCAATGGCAGCGTCTTCCGGGAGTGCCGGGCGCTCCTGACCCACGGCCACGGCGCCCCCGGAACGACGGCCGTGGCCGTAAGACCGGGACCGGGGCGGCGGCGGCGGCGGCGGCGGGGCTGGCTGCGCCCCAAGGAGCGTTCTGACCCTCGGCTCCCTCCTGCAGGTCCCCCCCGAGGAGCCCATCGTGTCCACCGACGAAGTCATCTTCCCGCTGACCATTTCTCTGGACCGGCTGCCGCCCAGCACCGTCAAAGCCAAAGTAAGCCCCCGCCTCGCCCCGCCCCGACCCCGCCGGCGCGCTCTCCGGGCGGGCTGGTCTGAGGCCGCTTCTCCCGCAGATCGTGGCGACCGTCTGGAGGCGCGACCGAGAGAGAGGCGAGGTCCGCGAGCGCGGCTACCTCAGCATCCTGCAGGATCGGGCCCCTTCCCAGATCTTCCGCGAAGAGCAGGGCGCCTTCAAGGCGCAAGGTGAGCCTAAAGGGCGGGCGGGCGGGCGGGCGGCCTCCTGCGCTGCCCCCGGGGCGGTGCGGAGCTGACGCCTCCGTCTCTGCCCTCGGTTTGCAGTGAGCACCATGCTGACCGTGCTGCCGCCCCCGGAGCTGAAGTGCCAGCAACTCAACGTGTCCGGGAAGCACTTGACGGTGCTCAAAGGTGCGTTTGAGGAGGGGAGGGGAGCTCCGTCTCTCCTGCAGGCAGGCAAGGCAGTCGGCCTGCCTTCCCTCCCTCCCTCCCTCCCTCATGCGTGGCTTTGCCCCGTCTCCTTCCCAGTTCTGAACGCGGCCTCCCAGGATGAGCTCTCGGTGTGGGACGTGCGGATCCTGCCCAACTTGAATGCCAGTTACCTTCCCATGATGCCAGACGGCTCTGTCTTGCTAGTTGACGATATCTGGTAAGAGGGCCAGCAGGGAGGGAGGGTGTGTGTGAGAGAGAGAGGGGGGGGATTTAAGCGGCATTCCCTGCTTTTGAGCAGCCCACATCCCACCTTTCCCTGAGCTGCATTTCCCTAGGCCCAGTTCCAGGGCTGGCATAGAGCCATAGCAGGGCCTTAGTTACAGCCCGTTTGAACCCCCCTCACAGGGCTGTTGTTTCGTTGTGGGGAAAACAGGAGGGGGAGGAAGGTGTGTTGGATCCCTTCGCTACCTTATTTTTAAAAACAATAAAGGGGGAATAAATAAATGTGCTCCTCTCTCACCTTGCACCATGGGTGATTTCTTGCTCCTTGGAGGAGGCTGTGAGGAAGGTATCCTTCCTGGAGGGGGGGCTTGGGCTACCCTGAGGAGGCAGGAGGAGAAGCTGCCTCCGAGAAGGAGAACCCGCCAGGAGCTGGGAAGGGAGCTTCTTGCATGGTGGAATCTGGCATGGGATCCTCCGCTTTTCCCAGCGGGAGGGCTGTGGGCAGAGGCAGGGCTGCATCCCCCAGGCCTAGAATTGGGCAGGGAAGCGTGTGTGGTGTGTGTGTGTGTGTGTGTGTGAGGAGGGGGCTGGGCCGCAGGCTTTCCTTGGGCTGCTTTTGTTCCCCCTCCCCACAGCCACCAATCCGGAGAAGTCTCCATGGCCTCCTTTTGCCAGGTGCCCTCAGCCAACTCTGCCTGGCCCTGCTCCCTCCGGGCGCTGGAGGAGCAAAATTTCCTTTTCCAACTGCAAGCGCCAGAGCAGCCCCGGACCGCGCCAAAGAGGTGAGATTCTCCCTCCCCTGGACCCCAAGGGCTCCTCCTCCTTGCCTGGGCACCTGCAGCCCCGAGCGGGAGAGGGACACGGGGGGGGGGTGGGGGCTACCTCTCCTTCTCCTCTGGCACTTGCAGGGCCTGGAGGTCCCCCTCATTGCGGTGCTGCAGTGGTCGACCCCCAAACTCCCATTCACGAGCAGCATCTACACGCACTACAGGTGAGCAGCTCTCCCTTCAGGCCGGAAAGGACTCCGCCAGCCCCCCCCTTGGCGGAGGGTGGGATCAGGGCCCCCCAGGGCCCCCTTTTTCCTGCTGGGGATCCCCCTGGTGTGGCAGCCCAGCACTTACTTTGCCTTCACAGCCACCTGGCCAGAGTTGGCTCATCCGGCAGCCGCCTGCTGGAAGCACCCCTGAATTCTGTCCTTCTGCTGTTCTGTCTAACGCTGTCCCCCCAAAACTGTAGCCTGCCAGAGGAGGAGGAGCCTCCTGTCCCAAGTGGGCGGTCTGACGTCCAGACACCCTCAAGCAGCCCTTCAGGGGGGAGAAGATTCAAAGCCTGGTTCAGAAATGTAGAGGCCACTTTTAGTGTATTCCTTACACAGGCGCTGCCCCCTTTTTTTTCGGGGGTGGGGGGTGGGTGGGTTATGCCATTTAGAGGCGGAGGGAGGGGCCCAGCACCAGAGGAGCTGGCCTTCCTGGGTCAACCTTGGCAGCCAAAGCTCCAGGGGTCTCACTCACCGCCGGGAGGGAAAAGCTGGAGGACGGAACCAAAGGAAGGCGGCCTCCAAGCCAAGAGCTCCGGGGCTTCAGGCAGGCTGTGCCCTCGCTTTCCCTCCTAGGCTGCCCAGCATCCGCCTTGCCCGCCCCAGGTTTGTGATGACTGCAGAATGCGAGTCCCCGGTCGCCGTGCATCGGCGCTTCGTGGTCACGTACACCCTCATCAACAACCTGCAGGACTTCCTGGCCGTGCGCCTGGTGTGGACACCAGAAAGTGCTGCAGCAGGTGAGCTGGGGGTGGGGGGGTGGAGGAGGCTCCTGGGAGCATCACCTCTTTTAGGCTTGGCCCACGGTGCAGCGGCCGGTGGCCTGGGAGGGCAGGCCGGGAGCTGCACAGGCCTCTCCCCGCCCCCCGCAGCCCGGGCACCGATTGGGTTTGGGGGCCTGGTGGGGGTCTTTGGGCCCCTCTTGACCGCCCTTGCTCTTCCCCCCTGGGTCCCTTAGGGAAGAAGCTGAATGCCTGCGACGAATGTCACGCCACCCCAGACCCCCAAGACTCCATTGTGTGCCACACCCCTCTCAACAACCTGGGATTCTCCCGCAAGGGCAGCGCCCGCACCTTCTGTGTCACCTTCCAGGCTCTGCGTGCTGGCTTGTTTGAGGTAAACGTCCCCACGTGCTGCACAAGACAAGCATGGATCAGTTGGCTCCACAAGCCAGGATCCTCCTGCCAATTGCAATGACCAATCTTGGTCCCATCCAGTTTCAACATTGCACAGCAGGAGGATGGCAGACCAACCAAGACGACTCTTCTCTCTTCTCTCCCCCCAGCTGTCCCAGCACATGAAGCTGAAACTCCAGTTCACCGCCAGCGTGTCCAACCCGCCTCCAGAGGCCAGGCCGGTCTCCCGCAAAAGCAGCCCCGGGAGCCCGGCAGTGCGGGAGCTGGTGGGGCGTCATCAGGCCAGCCTCGGGCGCTCCCAGAGCTTCTCACACCAGCAGCCGACACGGGGACACCTCCTGAGGTGGGTGCTGTAGAGGAAGCTGTCTTTCGGGGGTGGGGGGCAGGAAGGAAGGAAGCGGCTGGAGAGGCCCCCATACGGGGCTCTGCAGGCCTCAGCTGGGAGGAAAAGGGCGGGACTTCCTCCCTGCTCACCTCTCTCCCCCCCCCCTCCCGATAGGTCAGGAAGCGTCATGGAGCGCCGGGCCATCACGCCCCCTGTGGGCTCCCCAGTGGGCCGCCCTCTTTATCTACCCCCGGACAAGGCTGCCCTGTCCCTTGACAAAATTGCCAAACGAGAGTGCAAGGTGCTGGTGCTGGCGCCCGTCACATGACCGAGGAGGGGAGGCCCCAGAAGGGGCAGCACTGGGAACCAACCCACCGGACGCGCCACCCAGCCTCAGAACCAGACCTGCTCCAGACACCTGAACTTCACAGGATGGACCCCCTCCTGCCCCCCCAATTCACCTCCTCCAATGGGAGACTGCTCAGCTTCTCTGGTGGCTGAGGGGGGGCTGCTTGCCCCTCTCGCCCACCCTCTCTCTTCCTCCGGCTGAGAAGCAGCAAGGAGAGATTTTCACTGGGGGGGCTCTGTATTAAAGCCAAGAGGAAGCAGCAGCAGCTGCATGCCCCCCCACCCCCAACCAAGGTACGGACAGCAGCAGAGGTCCCCACTGAAAGGCACCTCCAGCCCCTGCCGACAGGAGGAACCTTCCGCCTTCCCGCCCTGCACTGGGCCACAGGACGGGACCTGGAGGCTCCCAGACTTGGCTGCATTCCTAGACGGGGGAGGGCCAGTCTCTAGCCCCCTCCCTACCTCACCCTCCCAGGCCAAGGCCACTTTCCATTGCACTTTATTTAATTTTTGTTATTTATATTTTTTATTTGCTCAGAAGCAACTCCAACTCCATGTATGTGCTTACAAATAAACTGCACTGGCTGGCCGGCAAG
This sequence comes from Notechis scutatus, assembly GCF_049901735.1. Classification (NCBI taxonomy): domain Eukaryota; kingdom Metazoa; phylum Chordata; class Lepidosauria; order Squamata; family Elapidae; genus Notechis; species Notechis scutatus. The sequence continues at coordinate 307,271 of NW_028263112.1, read as the reverse complement.
TAACACGCTTCCTGGATCTCTTTGGGGTCCTCTGGCACCGTCCCTCTCCCGCCGGTGGGTTCACCTGGTCTCCAGGCAGCCTCCGCTCTCGGTCTGCACTGCTGGCCTAGATCTTCCCCTGGTTTCAGGCAGCCCAAAGCATCCAAGGTGGAGACCGCAGACGGCACGGAAGAGGCTGGGCAGGCGCTTCTCCTCAGGGCGATGCCTGCCAAAGCAGCCCCTTGGCCGGAGCGCCAGGCAGGGAAAGGCGCTGCCCCTTTCGACACCCTAAGGGGCGTTTGTGGGGGTGGGAAACGCCCCCCCCAATAGGGACCAGAAGCGGAAGGGGGAATGGGAGGCACCAACGCGGCTTCCAGGAAGGAAAGAAGGCAGGGAAGGTCCCCCTCCCCTCCCCTGGGGACTGCCCCCCTCTCCCCCCTCCCTGCCGTTGGGGGAGGGGAGGGGGACCGCAGAGCAAGCCTGCTTCCACGTGACGGGGTGGGGGAGGGGATGGGACGGGGGAGGGGGGCCGGAGCAGCGGAGGGATCCGGCACCGCCGCTCAGACGACCACGGGCTCCGGGACGCTGTTGAGCCGCTTCACCACGAAGAGCTTCTGGCCGGAGACGGTCGCCAGCAGGGAATGTTCCCCGAAAACCACTGCGGGGAGAGGAGGAGGAGGAGGAGGAGGGGCGGCGCCGGTCAGCGGAGGCCCCCGCACCCCGCCCTCGCCCCGCCCCGCCGGGACGCTCACCGGAGAGGCGGCGGAAGGGCAGCTCCGGGCCGCGCGGGAGCCGGAAGGCGCAGGCCGTGCTCACCAGCTCCGCCATCGCGCCCGCCGTGCGCTCGTCGTTCTCCAGGTCGCCGGCCGACTGCGGGGAGAGGCAGGTCAGCGGCGGCAGCCGCGGCGCCCCCACCCCTCGCCCCCTCCCGCGCCGCCCCTCACCGCCAGGACGGCGCCGTCGCAGATGACCAGGTAGCCCGTCTGCTCCGGGATGCGCTCCAGGCCCTGCGTGAGGGCCGCCGCCGCCGCCGCCGCCTGCCGGGAAAGCAGCGCTCGGTCAGCCCGGCCGCCCCCGGTCGCCCGCCCCCCGCGCCCCCTTCGGAGCTCACCATGCCCGCCGGAGCCGCCGAGAGTCGCAGGCGGAAACGGAGCCGCCCACCCACCGCTACGGAAACGGAAGGGGCCGACCTCCGGAGACTCCCCCACGGGCGCGCCCTTCCGGTGAGGGAGATCCGGCCGGAAGAGGCTTCGCCTCGGGATTCGGGCGGCCCCCTCCCGCGGGTAACCCCGCCTCTTCCGGTGACGCCGACGGCAGAGGGCGGGGCGGTCTCGCCTGCCCCTCCCTCCCTCCCTCCCTCGCGCGGGGCTCCCCTTCGGCTGCCGAGCCCTCCCGGCCGACGCCCGACGCTGCGCGTGCTGAGCGGCCCGGTTTGCGCGGGGTGCCGGTCACCCGCCGGAGGCCGCCCTGGTGCCGCCGCCGCCGCCGCCCCGCTCCGGGCTGGTTGCACCCTCAGTTTAGTTTGATTTCCTTGCTTGTCCTTGCACCTCGTACAACGGAACCCAACGCCGTCTTCACGACCATGAAAATAAACCCAAACACGCGTCCTCCACCCTTCTTCACACATTGCACCGCACCCACCCTGCCCTCTGCAGCAGAATTCAGCAGAGCTGCTGCCCTGGGACAGAAGCTGCTTTTCAGCCTCTTCGTCCTGGTTTCTATTCTCCTGTACCGTCTGCCAGGTGGGAATAGTTCCCCCCAAAGGGGCTCCCAGGTTGAGGGGGATCTTTTGAACTTTCTTAAGGCAGCGGGAGCTCTCAAGCTCTTGCAAAGAGGGGAGGGGGCAACCCAGGATCCTCTGAGGGGCAACGACCTCAACCCTCTGGAGCGCTTTCCTGTCTGGCCCTGCGCAATTGGCAAACCACGCAGGTGTGCAGGAAGTTAAGATACTCTCTCTGGGGCAGCGGGAGAAGGTCCCCAGCAGTTTCTCATCAGGTTGTTGTTTTCTGAGAAGCCTCACGTAGTAGAATCTCTGCTGGGCCCTTTTGACCAGGGCTGCAATGTGGGCACCCTAGGTCAGGTCCTCTTTTAGGGTAACACCCAGAAACTGAAAACTGGCCACTTGCTCCACTCCAAGGTCTGATCTGTTCCTTCTATAATCCACTATAAGCAATAACCAAGTTATTGTCTCCCCACCACGAAAGCAACCGGTCCACCTCATCTCGGTAGGCAGACTCATAACTTTTCCCTTATGGACACCGAGAGCGTTTGCACCAAGACAGATTCCTTGGGTGTCCAATCACACTTGGCCAATAAAAGAATTCTATTTCTATTGTATTCTTATTCTATTCTTATCCTATCCTAATCCTATCCTATCCTATCCTTATTGTACCCCATGACTATCATTGTTGTACCTGATGATTCTGGACTCTTGACGAATGTCTCTTTTCTTTTATGTGCACTGAGAGCATTTGCCCCAAGACAAATTCCTTGTGTCCCCAATCACACTTGGCCAATAATTCTTTTTCTTTCTTTCTTTTTCTTTCTTTCTTTCTTTCTCTTTCTTTCTTTCTTTCTTTTTCTCTTTCTTTCTTTCTTTCTTTCTTTCTCTTTCTTTCTTTCTTTTCTCTTTCTTTCTTTCTTTCTTTCTTTCTTCTTTCCTTCCTTCCTCCCTCCCTCCCTCCCTCCCACCCATCCATCTATCCATCCATCCATCCATCTATCTATCTATCTATCTATCTCATTTGATTGCTTATTCTACCCTATGACTATCATTAAGGGTTGTACCTGATGATTCTTGACTCTGATGAATGTCTCTTTTCTTTTATGGACACTGAGAGCATTTGCCCCAAGACAAATTCCTTGTGTGTCCAATCACACTTGGCCAATAATTCTTTTTCTTTCTTCTCTTTCTTTCTTTCTTTCTTTCTTTCTTTCTTTCTTTCTTTCTTTCTTTCTTTCTTTCTTCTTTCTTTCTTTCTTTCTTTCTTTTTCTTTCTTTCTTTTTCTTTCTTTCCTTCCTTCCTTCCTTCCTCCCTCCCATCCATTCATCCATCCATCCATCCATCTCATTTGATTGCTTATTCTACCCCATGACTATCATTAAGGGTTGTACCTGATGATTCTTGACTCTGATGAATGTCTCTTTTCTTTTATGGACACTGAGAGCATTTGCCCCAAGACAAATTCCTTGTGTGTCCAATCGCACTTGGCCAATAAAAGAATTCCATTCTATTCGTTCAGGCTGCAGAGGCTATTAGTATCCGAGCCAGGCTGAGTGGTGCCTTGGAGGAGCTGCCACCCCGGTTGGGGTTCGGGGGCGACAGGGTCCAGGAGGCTCAGCTAAGAGCTCTGTCGGCCAGAAAGCCTGGCAACCTTCCCCAGAGCCCCCCCCATCCTCCCCCCGCCCCAGTGCGGGTGAGAGAAGGAGGCAGCTTGGCAACAGGGAGGTTTATTAACGAAGAGCTCAGGAGAGAGGGACACCGCCCTGGGCTGCTACAGACCCCCGCTGCAGCCCTGCCTGCGGCCGGACACCATGGCCTTCAGGACGAGGATGCTGACCAGGATGCTGAGGGCCAGCAGCAGGGCCACGGCCAGGGCCGCGTGGATGGCGGTGGTGACGGCGAAGGCAAAGAGGAAGAGAGTCCGGTGGCAAAAGTCCGGCTGGCCAAAGTGCTCGTAGTCTGGCGGGTAGATGGGATAGACCCACACATTGCCTGTAGGGGGAAAGCGGGGAGCGTGGCTGGGAAGGGCTGCTGCTGCTGCCGCCGCCTCCAGTCAGCCCCACGCGTGACACCAAGGGTGGCTTGAGCCCAGTTCACCAGAAAAAACCGCCATGACCCCTAGGAAAAGCCCTCCGGCCATCGCAGCCGGGCGGCTCTGCCAGTTACAGGTTGCAGGTCATGCAGCTCGGTGCCCCACCCTGGAAGGGTGAGGACCCCCAGCTGGCACCCCCAGGAGCCCCTCCCCCTACCTGCGATGAACCAGACGCAGAAGAAGAGGGAACCGGCTCCCCGCCAGCAGTTGAGGAGGGTGCTCGGTCGGTCGGTGCCATCCCCGCAGGGAACACAGCTGAGGAACAGCAGCAGGAGTGCAACGGCACTCAGGATGAGCAAGTAAATGGGGAGGAGAGGCTGTCGGGGACACTGGCCAAGATAGAGTGCTCCTGGGGACGGAGGAACAATGGAATTAGCACCTTGGATTCTCAAGACCTTCCTTCAACATGACGCACCCCAGAATGGACCCCTCCTCCTGCTGGCCTGGGCTCTCAGGACCTCCCTCTGTCAAAAGGAGTCCAAGTGGGTGAAGCGGAAGGTGAAGGAGGACCCCTTCCTGAAATTTGGGAGCCCAGTCACCTCCCAGGTAAAAACCCCAAGCCGCCCATGGCTCCAGCCAGTATCTGTATCCCCCCCCCCCCCAACCCCAGGGAGATATGCAAGCTCTGAAGGCAGAGCTGGAAGGAGGGCTCGGGAGAAAAAGCAGCCCAGCCCGGTCTCCATGGTCAATTCAGAGGCAGCCCATTTCCACAGCCCAACAGCAAGAAGGGCCGGCAAAGCTGCCTCTGTACCCGAGTCCCCAGCCAGGAGCTGCAGGCCAAAGCAGATGCCTGAGTGGCCAAGCTGCTTCTCCGGACCACACAGGCCACTGGCATCTTGGGAAGGGCAGCCCAGCCAGCCTTCTAAGCACCACACCTCGTGGGCCTGGTTCACGGAGCACATCCAGGCACAAGCCAGTAGTACTTCGTAAGCCAGGGTTTGGGTCCCACCAGCCACGGTGGTGGTTACGATTTCCCCAACAAACTAGGACCGATAGCCTCGCAGCAGATTGTACACAGCAGATGATGCAGCCCCTGCAGGAGCTGAGCACTTCAGAGCGGGTCCAGGAGCAAAGGACTCTGGCACCACCAGAGCAGGGGCAACAGGCCAGCCAAAGGGGCTGTGGGGAGGCAGGGACAGGGCGAGGGTTTCACTCACCAATGGCGATTCCTGCCACAGGCAGCGCAGCAAAGAGAACTTTTCCTAGGACTGGAGGAGGAGGAGGAGGAAGAGATTAGGCCACGCTGGAGATGGGGGAGGGGGACGGGACCCAGCAAAACCAAGGCGTGGAGGAGTAAGAGCAGCCTACCCATCAGGAGGGAGCGCACGGAGGAGGAAGGCTCTTCGGCGGCCCTCAGGAGGGGCCTCTCGGGCTGGGACTCCTCGGCCATGGCAGCTGCTGCTGGTGGTGAAGTCGAGGGGAGAACTGAAGGCGCTGGCCGGCTGCCTTTCCACGCCCACCCCACCCCTTCTTAAGCCTCCCCTGCCTCTGGCCTCCTGACCCAGGTGTTGGCCCACCCTCCGCAATTACAATTGAGGGGGGGGGAGGGGGGCAAAGTTGGGCTCCGCCCTCCTTTAAGGCCGTGGGTGGGTGTGTAAAGCAGTGAACGGCTGGGGTGGGAGGGACCGGCCCCCTCTTCCCTCGCTTGCCTCTCAGCTGACGGGCGGCCTGTAGGCGGGGCTCCCCAACGACCAACCTGGATGAGACAACCAAGAAGCCCCATGAAAGGAGGAAACTGAGCTCAGGGGCCCAAATGGTTCTGCACAATCATGGGCGGTCAGAGTTGCCTGATCTAAACTGCCCTCACTGGACCACCAGGGAGTCAATCCGGATTGTCCTTCACCCTCCTCGTAAAGCTTAGGAGGGCTGCACGTGCCTTGAATGAGGAGGGCGTAGAAGCCAGCCACTGGTTGCCTCCCACTGGGCCCGCCCTCGGCAATTGCTGGGTTGCTTACTGGGCTCCCCTTGAGGGCCTGGGGTGGAGCTTTGGGCTCAGGTGCCCAAACGCCAAGCAGGAGTGGAATGGGAGAGCGCCAGGGAACCCGCGGGGTCGGCCAGTGGCAGCAGGCCCGTTCTGCCTGGTTCCCAAGACCAGGCGCAGGAGACCCCCATCTTGCTCTGGCCTGCACCCTCTCCAACCTGCACAGCCCTGGGAAGGTCCTGGAGGCCCAGAAGGTGGGCCCCTTGCAGCACCCCGCCCTGCCAAAAAAGGCCTCCCTCGGGTGCTGTCAGGCATTACGAGTACAGGCGCCCTTCCTTTCCCAGGCAGTTGGTAGTTTTTCTCATAAAGTTTACGTTGAACTTTTCCCACCGTTTGGGCTCCTTTGTCACCAGAGACAGGTCCCCCCCACCGCAGTTGGCCCAAGCTGACCTAACCCAAAGTTGCCCCCCGCCCCGAGCAAAACCGATGTGGGGGGGCAAGAGTCCTCTGCACAGGGATGCCTTCAGCCCCTCCCATCCCAGCGGTGTCCTTCCTGCCCTCCCCAACTCCATCTTGCAGGCTCTCGGGCAGCCCAGGTGGGTGCACTTGATGTGGCTTTGGCCGCCCCAGCCGAGCAGCGTCCCGGAGGCAGCAGAGGCCCGGCCATGTGCCTATCTGCTCAAGGCAGAGATGCGTGCTCTCTCATGCTCAGCCGTGCCCAAAGGGGAGGTGGGTGTGCCGGACAGAAGCTCCCTCGGCCCCTCCCTATTCCCCCAGCCAGGGCAGATCTGAGTCCAGGTGGGGGAGCACAGCCCAAATGGGAGCCAAGCCCTCGGGGGGGGACGGACCCTGAGAGCCAGGAGGCCCAAGCGCCCCACACTGTTTACCTGAAGCAGAGGGGCTTCACTCAGCGGCGAGAGGACAAAAATGGACAAGCTGTTCTGACGCCACCTCACTCTTCCTTTCCAGCCCGCAAGGAGCAGCTGACTCCTCACTTCCTCCTGCTGCCTCTGCCCCTCCAACCCCACCCTGTGTGACTGTGCCTAGGGTGAAGTTGCTGAGGAGACGGCCCCCGGCCCCATTACTGGCTCTTCCCCCGGTCAGGACCCTTCCCAAAGTCCCAGGAGGAGAAGCTGAGGTGATGTGAGGCCTAGTCAGGGGCAGCCAGACCTCAGCCATAGACCAAACCTTTGCCAGCTGAGGGCAAGGCAGCTCTTCTGCACGCTTCTGGTGCCTGGGAGGGGAGGAAGAGGGCCCCCAGGAGGAAAGATCAGCCGCCCTCCCCCACCCAACAACCCCCCACCCCCAGGCGCATGCAGCCCAGAGCGATTGAATGGGCGCTTGGGTTTAAGGTCCGTCTTCTGCCAGGTTGCACAGTGGGCCAAGCGACTCCTGCAGCTGCCAAACGCCTTCACTTTTTGTGCTGTAAGGCCAAGGCTCCACTGGCAGCTCTTCTGTCCAAGGCTTGGTGAGGCTCTGTGCCCATCCTCCCTACAAGAGCCTTCTGGACACGCTCAAAAGTACGGTCATCAGGTTCAGCTTCCATGAAACCAAGGGGAGCTTTAATCTCTGTGGTGAGAACGGCCGCCTCGCTGCCGGCTTGCCGTGAACCAATGGGGAGAAACTGGATGGGAGGGGGGAGAAAGCGACACTGAACTGTTGAGATCTCTCTGGACAAGTCTTCACCGTCCTCTCCCTGGGAGAAGAGTGGCCATTCCCAAAGCACCTTGTTTCAATGTGATTGGACAATAAGAGACTAAACAATGGGAACGGGCCAGAAATCTGGCGCAAACTCTCACTTCTGGCTTTGCACCATTGCAATTCACTTGTCTTCTGGTAAACTGTACGTTTTTCAACCAAGGTTTGTTTTTACTGAGAAGCCCAAGTTGAGGCAGGTCTGGCATCTCTTCTGTTGCCCATAGACACCTTCCATTGTAGACAAGCCCACTAGGCCAGGAGCCTGGATGGAACTCAGCGGCCAGGCCCCCGTTCCAACGAGTGGTCCTTCACAGGGCTACATCTACATGGAGGGAAGTCAGCAGTGGGGGGCCATAAGGTTCCCTCTTAGGCCCAGGACTCTTCAATATCTTCATAAATGACATAGGTGAGGGAATAGAAGGGGAACTAAGCTGGCAGGAATAGCCAACACCCTAGAAGACAAGCTCAGGATTCAGAATGATCTTGGCAGACTTGAACAACAGGCCCTATCCAACAAAATAAAATTTAATGTGGAAAAAAGTAAGATTTTACACCCGGGCAGGAAAAACCAAAAGATCAAGCAAAACCTGGCTCAAAAACAATAACTGTGAGAGGGACCTCGGAGTCCTAGTGGATGATCACTTAAACATGAGCCAGCTGTGTGCAGTGGCAGCCAAAAAGGCTAATACAATTCTTGGTTGTATAAACAGGCGTAAGGTCAAAATCGTGAAGTATTAGTAGCGCTTTATAAATCCTTAGGAAGGCCACACCTGGAATCCTGCATCCAGTTTTGGTCACCACATTACAGAAAAGATGTTGACACGCTGGGAAAAGTGCAAAGAAGAGCAACTAAGACGATTAAAGGCCCGGAGACTAAAACATATTCTGGAGAACGGTGGCTGGAATTGGGTTTGGCCAGTCTAGAGAAAAGCACTGGGGGGCTATGATAGCAGTAGTCCAGTATTTGAGAAGCTGCCATAAAGAGGGAGGGAGGGGGAGGCAGGACAAGAAACAATGGAAAGAAGCAACCTGGAATTCAGGAGAAACTTCCTGACAGGACAATTGACCACTGGAACAGCTTGCCCTCAGGAATATTTGGTGGCTGCCTCATCCCTGGGATGTTTCCAGCAGGGCCTGGACAGTCTCTTGCCTGAAATGGCGTTAAGATCTCCGGCTTGAGCAGGAGGCACGAGTTGAAGACCACCAAGGTCCCTTCCTCTGCCTCCAGGCAGGGCTCCCTGAGAAACACAGCTGCCCCGGGAAGGGGCCTCTCAACGCCACAGCAGGAGAGTCCGGTGACTCTCCTTGGGGGTGAAGCAGAAGCCGGCATAAAGCAGCCCTGGGGGCCTACTTAGGGTGTTTTGTGAACCTGGCTGTTTTCTTGCAGGTTCATTACCAGGGCGAGTAGGGAGTGGGGTTTGTTCTCATTTTATGTGGGGAGGAGGAGGAGGAGGAATCCTCTGACTCACCCAGACCACCAAGTAGGGCATCGCCCTCCAAGGGCACATGCGCCAAGGGTCTCCACCGATGAGCCCAGGCTAAACCCCTTCTCCCTGATTGTTCCCTGCAGGCCACTTCTATCCCTAAATCCTTTTGCGCTTGGCCAAGCCGGATGCAACCTTGTCCAAAGGGACCCCAGACTTCCCTGGAAACAATCTCCCAACGGAAGAGGTGATATCCAAACCGGAGTCTGCCCAAAAGCGGCAACTCTTTTTTCCAGCTGGTCACACATACCTCGTCACTTCGGACCGGACTATCATTTCAAGGAACCAGCAGAGACACCTTCATTTGCCCTCGACTGGGCCACGAGGAGCCAGGCTTTATTGGTTGCCGGTTCCTGCTGTGGAACCTGAGCCTGAAAAGGGCCCAGGAAAGGTTCGGTGCCCCTCCGTCGGCGACCGAGGGAGGGGCTGTCCTGGTGGAAGTCTCCGACCCCAGCGGCTTTTGGGGTCAATAACCGCCCCAGGCAGGAGGGCTCTCCCCAGGGACCAGCCGCTCGCCTCGATCCCCCCCTTTATTGAGCGCCACCACCTGCTCCCTCCCTCAACACCTGGAACGGGGCCCCGTGGCCGGGCACAATGACGTCCGCGATGGCCAGGACGCGGGCCCGGCTCTCGGCCTGTCGGGCGGGGTCTTCGCTCAGGGCCGCCCACTCGCCCTCGTCCTCCTGGTGCTCGAAAAGGTCTCCGGCCACCACCACGCTGCCCAGCGAAGTGCCCAGCACCAGCAGGCTGACGTCGCTCCCCGTGTGGCCCGGAGTGGGCAGCACCTCCAGGTGCCCCGCGTGGATCGCGTAGGGGGCGCCCCGGCGCAGCCCCGTGGGCAGGTAGCGGCCCCCCGGCTGGCAGACGTCCGTGCCCACGATCAGCTCGGCCCGCGGGAAGAGGTTGAGGTTGCCGGCGTGGTCCGAGTGGCCGTGGGTGCACACCACGTGGGCCACGTCGCCCGGGGACACCCCGCGCTCCGCCAGGCCGGCCAGCAGCCGCTCCCGGGCCCAGGGCCCGCCCGTGTCCACCAGGGTCAGGCGGGGGCCCAGCACCAGCGACACCGTCCCGTCCGCCAGGGTGGAGCCGTCCGCCTGCGCCCGGCAGTAGCCCTCCAGCACCACCGACACCGAGTACGGGCAGCCGGGCAAGACCAGCGGGGCCGGCCGCCGCCTCGCCATGGAGCCGCCGCCGCCGCCGCCGCCGCCCCTGGCGGGAGACCCGAAGGGGAGACCGGTGGGCGGAGCCCCGCCCCGCCGCCCCGCCCGAGACGCAGCGCGCATGCCCCGCCCGAGCCCGTCGGCGTCGGCGTCGCCGTCTAGTGACGTCACCCGGGCGCCGCGCTCGGCTGGCCAATGCCCGGCCTGGCGGGCGGGCGGGCGATGGCGGAGGAGAAGAAGCCGAAGGTGGGCAGCGCGCAGCTGCCCACCGAGTCCATGAAGGTGATGGCCGAGTCGGTGGGCATCGGGCAGGTGCCCGAGGAGACGTGCCAGCTGCTGGCGGACGAGGTCAGCTACCGCATCAAGGAGATCGCGCAGGTAGGCGGAGGGCGGGGCGGGGGAGGGAGGCGGACCCCCCCGCCCCGCCCCGCCCCTGCGGCGCCCACCGGCTCCTTCTCCGCAGGACGCGCTGAAGTTCATGCGGATGGGGAAGCGGCAGCTGCTGACCATGGGCGACGTGGACCTGGCCCTGAAGCTGAAGAACGTGGAGGTGCTCGGGGAGGAGGGAGGGGAGGGGCTCGGGGCGGGGGTGGGGTCTCCGGGGCTCCCCTCGCTCACCCCCTCCTTCCCCGCCCCCTCCCCGCAGCCGCTCTACGGGTTCCACGCGCAGGAGTTCATCCCGTTCCGCTACGCCAGCGGGGGGCCGGGAGCTCTACTTCTACGAGGAGAAGGAGATGGACCTGAGCGACATCATCAACACGCCCCTCCCGCGCGTCCCCTCGACGTTTGCCTCAAGGGTGAGGACGGCACGACCCCCGCGCCCCCTCCAGCCGCCAAGGGCCTTGCGGGGGAGCAGCATCCGCCTGAAGCTCCCACGGGGGCAGAGAGGTGCCTGTCCCTCGGGAAGAGTGCCCCCAATGCCAGGGGAAGGAAGGCAGCATCCCTCCTGCTGCGTATCCTCTTTCTCCGGTGGGGGGTCCATAGCAGCCTTGGAGGGAACCAGCTGGAAAGGGCAAGCGGCCTACCCCGTTGCCTTCCTGGGAAGGTCCCTGTTTGAGGAAACGGCCTGGCAGGCCCACCTGCACAGCCTGTGCCGTCTCTTGCACCTATATGGAGGTGTTTGGGGGTGGGGGTGCCCCAATGGGTGTACTGTAGTCAGAGCATGGCATGCAGCGGAGCTTCTCCTGCACCTTCCCACGCTCTGCTGTCTTGGAGGTTCCTCCTCCCCACCCTTCTCTCAACCACAGCAAGGGGGCAGGTGACAGCCAGAGGACCCGTGGCCCATGCAGCATCCACCTGTATTAGGCTGTTGAGCAGAGCAGCTGCCAATGTAGAAGCAGCCAGAGCGGAAAGGCAGTCAAGTGTCCTGGAGTTTGTGCTGCTTTATGTTTGTTTACAAGCTGTTAACTTTTACCCTTCCTGACCTGTCTTCCAATTTGACTCTGTAACTCTGCTGCCCAGAAGAGACCGAACCAGCTATTATCTTCCTCTCTTTGAAGCTTCTCCCTTTCTTCTAACAGCACACTGGCTGAGCATTGAGGGAGTTCAACCGGCCATCCCCGAAAACCCACCTCCGGGTGAGTTCCAGAGCAGGGCGGGCAGCTTCCTGCCTCAGGCAAGAGAATTGGCTTGGCAGCTGCTGCAGCTTAACCTTGACCGGAGTCCATCTCTTCCCTTCGCAGCCCCCAAGGAGCAGCAGAAAGCCGAGGCTACCGAGCCTTTGAAGGCAGCCAAGCCGGGCCAGGAGGAGGAGGAGGGAGCTCTCAAGGGCAAAGGACAGAGCGCCACCCCGGCCGATGGCAAAGGTCAGCCTGAGCACGGTGGGGGTGGGGTAAGGGGCAAAGATTAAGCCCCCTTGCTTGGCACCTGCAGGGGGGAACTGACCCTCCCAGAGCGAGGAGGCACTTCAGGGAAACCCCAGGGGCCTTGGCCACCCCAGCCAGGGCCTGCCAGCGATTGGCCAAGAATCTGGCTTTGCCAGGCACCCAAACCTCTGTCTCAGGTGGGGTGGGGGGGTCCACGGAGGACTGGCAGGTCAGGAACCATTTCAAGAGAGGGGAGCAAGCGGGGGTTTCCCCCATCTCCACTCCCTGGAGGAACCTTTGGCACTGTGCTTTCTGCTTGGCTCTGAGCCACCCCCCCGTTGGCTTCCTGTGGCTGTGCTTCATGGGCTGAGGGGGTGGGTGTGTCTCCTCTGTGGGCCCAGCCGGTCCCCCCAATAGGAAGGGGAGACGAGGATAACGGACCCTTTGCCTCCTCTCCACCTGCCCAGGCAAGGAGAAGAAGGGGCCCCTTCTGGAAGGAGCCCCCCTGAAGTTGAAGCCCCGCAGCATCCACGAGCTCTCCGTGGAGCAACAGCTCTATTACAAGGAGATCACGGAGGCCTGTGTGGGATCCTGTGAAGCCAAGCGAGCGGTGAGCAGGCAGGGCAGACAAGGCTGCCCCCCTCCCTCCCTCCAACCGGCCGGGTAGCCTGGGGACCTTCTCCAAGCCCTCTGCCACGTCCAGCGTCCTATCCCTTGGCCTCCAACAGGCGTGGGTGGAGTCTCCCTCGCCTGCCCAGAAAGGGGCATTGGAGCGTCTCCCCTGGAACTGGCCGGGCTTCTTGGCAATGCTCTTTGCGTGGGGGGGGGGGGAGAGGCAGGTCCTTTCCCACCTGATAGTCCTGCCCAGTACCCTCCTTTGGCTCTTACCCCTCCCCCTTCTCTCCCCAGGAAGCCCTTCAAAGCATTGCCACGGACCCCGGCTCTACCAGATGTTGCCCGATTCAGCACGTTCATCTCTGAGGGGGTAAGAGAATGAGTGGGGGGCTCCCACTCCCTCTGCCAGATCTTGGCTGTGGTGCCAAGCCATGGGGGGTTGAGGGAAGTCCTGTGGCCTCAGCTGCTTTAACTGGGGGGGTGGGGGGAGAGAGCCGTCCCAATTTCTTGGAGGCAGGAAGAGTTGCACTGAGCCAGCCTGCTTACGAGTGACTTTGGGGGAGGAAACCGTCCTGCCTGGGATTAAGCTCTTGGTAGACCCTCCCTCCCTCCTGTGGATTCTTGGAGGATCCTGAATATTGGGGGTGCCAAGGTTGCCAACTGGCTGCTTGAAGATGCTCGGAAGACAGCGACCCTGGAGCAGAACCCCTGGTCCTCCTCCTCCTCCTCTTCCTCCTCCTCCTCCCAGCGTTGCCCCTGCCTCTGGCACCTTCCGTGCACCCAGTGGGCCAGCGCTGTGCTCTGAGGTGTCGCTTGGCTATGAATTCCTTGGCCTCCCATTTGGGAACCCCCGCAGGAACCATGGGCCCACCTGTGTTGGGGGTTAGGCCTGTTCCTTTTCAGAATTCACCCCCATCTCCTGTCCGGCCCAGCAACCGGCATCCAGGCAGCTTGGAGCCCCTGAGGAGGATCCCGCACCAGTGCTGGATGGGGCCTTGGGGCTGTCCTGGGAGGAGCCTGGCCAGCTCCTCGGCCTCCCCACCGGGGGAGAGGCCTCTGCTTGGGGAAAGTGGACGTGGAGCAGCCTCTCCCAGGGAACTGACCCCGCGGCCCCCTCCCTGCCCTCCAGGTGCGGGTCAATGTGGTGCAGAACAACCTGGCTCTGCTGATCTACCTCATGCGGATGGTCAAGGCGCTGATGGACAACCCAACCCTCTACCTGGAGAAATACGTGAGCGGCCGAGCCCCTGGCAGGGAGGGGCGGGGGTGGGGGCAGGGGGCGGGCGTTGACGGTCCCACTGGTTGCTGCAGCTGCACGAGGTCATCCCGGCGGTCATGACCTGCATCGTCAGCCGCCAGCTGTGCCTCAGGCCAGATGTGGACAACCACTGGGCCCTGCGAGACTTCGCCGCTCGGCTCATCGCCCAGATCTGCAAGAACTTCAGCACCACCACGAACAACATCCAGTCCCGCATCACCAAAACCTTCACCAAGGTGAGGGCCGGGGGGGCCGGGGGGCTGGCCGCCCGGCTCTCCTTCCGCTCCTCACGCCCTCTCCTCCCTTTGGCCCCCAGAGCTGGGTGGACGAGAAGACGCCCTGGACCACGCGCCACGGGTCCATCGCTGGCCTGGCGGAGCTGGGGCCTGACGTGAGTGGCCGCCCAGGGGGAGCTGGGACGGGACGGGGGTCCCCTGGGCCCAGCTTGGCCAGAGAGCCCAGAGGCTGCTTCTGCTCTCTCCTCTCCAGGTGATCAAGACCCTCATCCTGCCACGGCTGCAGGTGGAGGGGGAGCGTGTCCGCAGCGTCCTGGAGGGTCCGGTGGTCAGCAATATTGACAAGATTGGGGCTGACCACGTCCAGAGCCTCCTGCTGGTAAGGGAAGCCGCCCCCCCTCCCTGGAGCAGCCCCTGTGAAGAGGCCGGGTTGTCCCACCCGGAGGGGCCCTGCTTGCCCTCTGGAGGAAAGCTCTGTGTGTGTGTGTGTGTGTGTGCCTGTGTTCCCTTGGGAGTTCTACTAAGTGTCTTTTCCTTTCTCTCCCCCACAGAAGCACTGCGCCCCTGTCTTGGCCAAGCTGCGTCCCCCACCGGATAACCAGGAGGCCTACCGAGCTGAGTATGGCGCCTTGGGCCCCTGCTCTGCACCAACGTGGTGAAGGCCCGGGCCCAGGCAGCCGTGCAGGCCCAGCAGGTGAACCGCACCACGCTGACCATCACCCAGGTAGTTCGGCCCTCGCTCCCCCCTCCCCCGGTGTTTCCCTAAGGGTGGCAGGAGGCAGGTCTCACCACCGGCGCCTCCCCTCTTTCTCCCCCGCACAGCCTCGCCCGACCCTGACCCTGTCCCAGGCGGCCCAGGAGGCAGCAGCGCCAGCCGGGCACCCAGCATCATCAAGGTGCCCGGCTCCATCACCCTCCCTGTGCAGACGCTGGTCTCCACCCGGCCGGCCACCCCAACGCAGCCCTCCCCTCCGCCTACCAAGTTCATCGTCATGTCTTCCGCCTCTGGCACCTCCACCTCCCAGCAGGTATGGCCAGCGGGGGTGGGGGCAGTGGGGGTGGGGGCCTCTTTCCTGACCTCCTCCTCCGGCTCTCACAGGTGATCACGCTCAGCGGTGGCCCAGCCGGCACGTCCACTTCGCCCGTCACCAGCACGGTGCCCAGCACTCAGCCCCTTGTGAAGCTGGTTTCCGGTGGGCAGGCGGCCCCCAGCCCCCCCATCTCAGGCAGCGTCCAGAAGTACATTGTGGTTTCTCTGCCCCCCGCCACAGAGGGCAAGGGGGGCCCCTCCCAGCTCTCCCCCTCCTCCTCTGCTCCACCCAGCCTGGGACTTGCCAGCGGGGCCCTCAAGCAGGAGCGCAGCAACAGCCCCCAGCTGCCGGGAGCTGCCAGCGCCACCACCAGCGCCACCGCTTTCCTCACCAAAGCCACCAATGGCGGGCAGGGCTTGGTGCCCGGGTCCCCACAGCCCCCCCTCTAGACAGTCCGGGACTCCGTTCCTGCACCACGCCTCTCGTTGCTGTGGGAGGACACCTCTAGGGCCCCCCAGGACTGCCCCCCCGTCCTGCCCACCTGTGTGAAATTGGAGAGAACGCGGGGTGTGTGTGTGTGTCTCCCAGTTGCAGGAGTAGCCAGGGTGGTCCTTCCGCTGCCTTCCACAAAATATGTTTGCTGTAAATCTTTTCCAGTACCTAATAAAGATGCCTGTTCAACAGCATTGCTGCCTTGCTCCGCGACTGGCAGACTTGGGGGGGAGAAATTCCAGGTGCTGAGCTGGAACTGTGCTGCTGAAGGGGGGCTACACAGGGGTGGGGTCCAGGAGACCAAGGCACCTTTCAGCACAGGGAGAACTGACCAATTGGAAGAGTGGGGAGCTTCAGGCTTGCAGGGAGGGGCCAGTCCCAGCTCTCCCCCCTCCTAGTGAGGATCATGTGCTGCCTCTGCTGAGGCATCACCTGAGAGGATCCGGAGGACCAATTGCCAACCTTTTTGGGGGCAGAGTCCTTGCCTGGGGGCCTAGCGTTGGCTCTGGAGGAGGGCAAGCCCTGGAAAGGGTGGGACTGGGGCAGGGGCTTGCGTTGGGGAGTTCGGCCTTGCCTCCCCCCCCCCAAGTAGGCGGCTGACAGAAGGACAGGCAGTCCGGCCTCCGTTGGCAGCAGCGCCTTTACTGTCCGTGGCGGAGCGCAGCGACAAGGTCTCTCGGCCTGGGAGGCGGCCCGCTTGGCTCAAGCCCCGCCTTGGGCATCCGGGGGCGTCAGCGATCGCTTGGAGCGGCTTATCGGGGACGGGAGGCCAGAGGCTGCCCGCTGCCTGGGAAGCGCGACCGGGGACGAAGAGAACTACCGGCTTCCTTCTCTGCGGCGGCCGAATGGCCGCGGGAGTTCTAACCGGCCGTTGGGACCGCCGCCGCTTCTCTGCCCCGCCGACGATCGCCTGCGGTCAGTCGAGGGGGTCTCGCTCCGCTGCTCCTCAACGGGTGGGACGTGCTGGCCGGCCTGACCGCCTTCTGGAGAGGGAGAGGGCCGGGGCGCCCCGGCGGGCTCAATGCGCCCCTCCTGTCGGTCGGCGCTTTTCTCTCCGCCGGCAGGGCTGCGGCTCCCGCCTCCCGCTTTTCTCCCCGCCGTCCCCCGAGCCCCACGGTTCCCAAACCTCGGCTGTCGGCGAGCTGACCGCTCTCCATCCTTGGCGGCTGGTGCCGGCCGTCCGAACCCCGACGGCGCCTGGAGGGCAGGTAGAACTGGGAAGAGAGCGAGCGGCGCGTCGGGTCCCGGCCGCACGTGCGCTCCCCCAGGGCCTTCCGCTGAGACGGAGGGGCCGTCCCCGTTCGGAGGCGGCTCCGGGCCCCCTCGCTCCCCGCCCGCGCCCCTCCCTCACCAGAAAGACGGCGTTGCTGACCACGCAGAGCAGCACCGCGCCGCCCAAGAGCCGAGCCACTATGTCGCCCGCCTCCTGGCACAGGCTCGGCTGCCAGGACATGGTTGCCGGTGCCCGCTCTCTACCGGGGCTGGAGCGCCACGGGGGCTGGCGGGGGAGCGGGGAGGCATTGTGAGGCCCCGTGAGCTCACAGCGCCAGGGGAGGCGAGGAAGCCGGCCTAGCCGCCTCGCCCCGCTGCGACGGAAGGAGCTACCACGTCCCCGAGCCCAAGGGAGCCGCGCTGATCACCGGTCGAATCATTGAATCAAACGAAGATTCAGATCATTGGGTTAAATGTTTGCTGATCATTTGATTCCGGATCAAAGATCCCAGCCGGGACCATCTTTTTCGCAGCGCCGCCGCCGCCGCCGCCGCCGTTCAGGTCATGCGGTCCAAGCCGAGCGCCTTCCAGGCCAGCCCTGAAATGAGTCTGTTGTCGGCTAGGGATCCTGTCTGGGGACCCCGACTTTCCCGGCAGTAGCGTCTCCCTCGTTTACCGCTGGAGCGGGACCCCTGGAAGAGTCCCACGGTGCATCCCAGAGGGGGAAGGAAGGGCCGCTTAAAGCCCTTTTGCGAACTTCGAGTCGCCGCCCTCGGTCCTCCTCGCTTTCCCGATTCCTCCCGGGTTTTGAGAGCCTGCAGGCGGAGCCTCTTGAAAACAGTACCCCTGAGTCCAGACGGCACCCCTCCCTTCCGAAAAGGCCCTGCTGGGTGGCCGCCCCCGCCCCCCGCTTCGTAAAGCCGGACTGAGCGGTTGGCCGCATAGCTGTCGGAGCAGCGCTGCGGGTAGGACAAAGAGGGTGAACCTCAGCGGGAACCGGGGACAGGAGTCAAAAATCGGTCTGGCTAGGAAGGGAAAACTCCACTAAAGGACCAGCTTTTTACGAGTTCAGTCTGAGTTACACAGAAGTGTTCCTGCCACAAAAAGAATGCAAATGTTAATATTTTTTAAAAAATGACACTTGGAAATGAAGCTTTCAGGGTATGATCTTAAAAGCTGTCCTAGTTTAAAATTAGATTTTTCTTTATAATTTTTCTAAACTGCAGCCTAGAAGCGTGATAAATACATAACTTCTGCTCGTCCTTAATGAAGCTAATCACACATTTTTGCAAGCAATTTCTGCTGGTTTTGCTGAGAGACTTCTCCTTCCGCCTTCCGCCCTGGCGGTCCTGCTGCTGCGGCTGCTTTTAAGTCTCCCCCTGGGGGAACAAGGGAAAATCGTGGGAGAGCAGCCACCAGGGAAGCAGCAGCCACCAGGGAGGGCCCCCCCGTGGCATCCAGTCCCACTGCCTGGCTGGGAGCAGCCATTAAACCTTGCCCAGCTCCAGCTGGCGCAGCAGAGGCACATCTTCAGGACCCTCCTCCTGGCAGGAGAGTCAGGCCCCTCTTGCTGGCCTCGGAGACCATTCCATGGGCATACAGGAAGAGCCGCTGCCCTGAGTGCAGAAGTTGCCCAAAGTGCCCGTCTGGCCCCCTCTTCCCACCCCAAGACTCATATTCCACAGCAACTGCTCCCAAGGCCATTGATCCCGGAAAGAACGGGGACTCATTCTGCCCAGCAACCATGATTTCTGTTGCTGTTCAAAGATGCCAAGGGCTCCCCCTGCCTTGGGGCAGATCCTCTCCAGCCCAGAGCAGCTGCCATGGTGGGGGTGGCGGAGGAATGGCGTTCTCCCCAAACTGCAGGGAGCAGCTAAGGGTTTAGAAAGAGCAAAGCCACTCCCCTCCCTCTGCCAAGCGTGGGGCCCGCCTGGCTGCCACTTCCTCTTGTGCAATTCCCCCTCTGGATGGACTCAGCTTCAGGCTCCAAGAGCCACAGGTTTGTTTGCCTCAGGGCCCAGCTGGTCGGCTTCCCATGAACTATCAGCTACTGTAAGGGGGGGCTAGCATTGAGCCCCTTCCCCTTGCAAAATCTCCAGCCCAGAGCAGCTGCCCCTGGGCAGGGCAGGGCAGTGGGCAGGGGTCCATGTGTGGCTCTGATACCTTCAAGGGAGCGCCTGCCACCCCAAGTCCATCCCATGCCCAGAAGAAGCTGCAGCTTCCGGTCCAAATTCATTCCCTCTTTCGTGCTGCTCCCTATGGGTGGGGGGGAGAAGGTCTCCTCCCTCCCACTCCGACAAACTCTGTTGGGGGGAGAGTTGCGAGGTGCAGCCCAAGGTCAGCAGGGAGATCCAGGGAAAGCTGACCCCTGGCTGCAGGCCAAAAGGGACCCCTGCCTCCCACAGGAGCTGACCACCCTCGGACCCCACCCCCACAAGCCTCTGCAGAGGAACCCCGGATTTTCTCTGCTCTTTCATTGGTTCAGAGGAAGCAAGCAGAGGCTGACCCGGGGAAAGACTTTCTGGAAAGCCCCACGGAGGAGCAAATCAGCCGGGGAACAAACATTGGGAAGCCTGTCCAGCAGGCAGCATGGATTGCTACAAGGAAAGGGGGGGGGGGTGTAAGCTATGAGGGGCTGAAGACATTGGCCACACATTTGAAACGGGGGTTCTCGTTATATCTGCTGCCCTGGTGAGGTGTGTGTAGGTGTGTGAAGCTCAGCTTGTGGCTCTGAAGAGGCCAGCGTCCACCTGTGTCGTCCTCCCCAGGTAGAGCACTGAGATCCAGGCCTCCATGACAGAGAGAGCTGGGGGGGGGCGCAGAAGGCCCAGCAGAAAAGCTCCAGGCGAAGAAGGGCCACGGGGAAGGTCGGCGCCGCTCCACCTGAGCCGCAGCGAAGGCTCCACGACCGGAGGGCTGGGGACCGCCATGCCTGGGGCGGGAGGAGCCAGAAATAGCAGCCGCTGGGCTCAGACCCAACTCTCTGCGGGGTGGAGGCTGTGCGAAGGTCAGCGGCCCGCCCGCAGCCCTTCCCGGGGGTTGGGGGCCACTCCAGGCCTCTCCCCTCCCTGCGCCGCCTCGTTGGAGCGGCTGCGATTCGGCCCAGACGAGGCGCCCCACCGCCCACCTCGCTTACGGGGCGGGGCCTCGCCGGGGAGGAGGAGGAGCTCGTCCCGCCGTGATAAGGGGCAGCTGCGCTGGGGGCAACCTGTAGCCGCCCGACCCCGCCGCGCTGGCCATGTGGCTCCGGTTCGCCCCGCTCCGCCTGCCGCTGCGGCGGCGCCTCCAAACGGCCGCCGTCCTGCAGTGGATCTTCTCCTTCCTGGCGCTGGGTGAGGACGGGACGGCGGCAGCTTGGCAAGGGCCGAGAGCGGCAAACTTGGCTGGGTCCCGGCCGCGGCCCCGGTAGCAGGAGGGGCGGCGCTGGCCGGCGGTCGTGGCCGGGGAAAGCGGCCAGGGAGGGGCTGCCTTCCTCAAGCCCGACCGCTCCAGCCCTGCGGGGCGCCGCCACTTCCGCTCAGCGGGCGGGAGCTGCAGGAGCGGCGGGCCCCTGAGCACGTCCAGAGTGCCGCAGCTGCCGTGGCTCGGGGCTGGCGAGGCGGAGGGGCTGACGGCCACCCGCTCCCTCTCTCGTAGCCCAGTGCTGCCTGGGGCTTTACCTGCTGCTGCTGCTCGGGGACGGCTGGCTGCTGGCGCTCGGCTACGCCGCCTGGCTGTACCTGGACTGGGAGACGCCGTGTCGCGGGGGCCGCCGCTCCGCCTGGGTCCGCGGCTGGGCCGTCTGGCGATACTTCCGGGACTATTTCCCCATCACGGTGAGCGGAGGGCGGGGGCTCCCTGGACTAGCGGGGGTCGGCCTGGCGGCACCCCCACTTTCTCCCTTCCGGGGGTGGGGAACGGCGGCTCCACCAACACGGCAACCGAGCGCTGCGGGCCGTGGGAACGCGGGGCTGGAAGCGGCGCTGGAACCCCTGGAGGAAAACCGCCCAAGCGCCGCGGGGTCGCCCTCCTTTAATGGCCCTGCCTAAACCTCGGTCCCTCCGCCCTTGTGAAGCCAAATGCCATCCCTTCTGCCTGGAAGTGTCGGTCCTTTTTAGATTAATCTTTCACTCCAAGGGATCGATCCAAGGTGGCGGTGGGGCTGGGAGGGGCCCGGCTTCCGTCCCTGCACACCTTAGCTGGAGAAGGAGGAGAGGGACGGGGGCGGCTGGGGTGCTTCTCTTTGTGTGGGGCCGAAGGGGATGAACAGCTGAAAGGAGTTTAAACGTCTTGGTATAATAGGCAGACTGGGCTGGGGAAAATCTGAGATGAAACGATCCACTCGTGTCATAATACGGGAATCCTTTAACTGAATCCCAGGAAGCAGTTTGGATTGTAGCTTAAACAATTCGCCTCCCCGGCAAAGACCATTGTTCTCTGACCTTTTGCATCTTCTTTCGCTGTAAGTTTCTTCTTAGGTCTCCAGTTAAACTTGATAATTTGTTCTGTAAATGCCACAGTAAATATTCTTTTGCTTATAAATATTCTAAACAAATGGTGTCGTTTTTAATTGGTAGCCCTGAGATGTAACTCACCGTCAGTGAGAATTCAGGCAGCTGTGCTGCTGGATTGCTATGTACTCATCTCCTTGATCCTCTGCTTGCTAGTCTGGCAGATCGAGACTGTCTGGAACTACTTCATGTTTCATTGGCCTGAGATTTCCTCCTGTTTGTTCCGGCAGATCAGGACGAGTTTCTTTAACAAAGGCCAGCTCCATTCTGAACCCTGGTGGGGGTGGGGGCTAAGACAGAGCCCACTCAGTTTGCTAACTTCAGCTGCCTTCCAAGCGCTCCTACAGGGAGAGTCCCCCCACCCAACCCCAGCCCTGGGTGTTGTGCCCGGTCAGAGTCTCCCTGCTTGGGGAATCTCTTTCCTTTCAGCCTTTGGGGCTTGGAGCCCTGGCAGCTCCCCAAGGGTCGCCCAGCTGCAGGGTGAGTCCCCTGAGGGGCCACGGCCTCCATTCCTGATCCAGGACACCGGAGGAATTTGAGCAATCATCTCCCTCTGACTTTTTCTGCTCTGCTTCCCCCCCAACTCCCCCCACCCCGCAGCTGGTGAAGACGGCAGAGCTGGACCCTTCCCACAATTACCTCTTCGGCTTCCACCCCCACGGGGTCCTGGTGGCCGGGGCCTTTGGGAACTTCTGCACCGAGGCCACGGGGTTCTCGCGGCTCTTCCCGGGGCTCACCCCGCACCTCCTGATGCTGCCCTTTTGGTTCAAGGTCCCCTTCTTCCGCGACTACATCATGAGTGGAGGTGAGCTCTTGGCGGGCCTGGTGGGCACGGAGGGGCTGCGGGGCAGTGAGGGGGCCCTCAGCCACTCGGCTCCTTCCCTCCTAGGACTAGTCTCTTCGGAAAAGGCCAGTGCTTCCCACCTCCTTGGCCACGAAGGCGGCGGGCAGGTGGCGGTCATTACCGTGGGGGGCCCATCTGAGTCACTGGACGCTCGCCCGGGGGCCCTGACCCTCCAGCTACGCAGCCGCAAAGGCTTCATCAAGATGGCTCTGCGACATGGGTGAGGGGCCTCTGGGAGCCCTGGGCGGTGGGGGTGAGAAATGGGAGGCCCCGGTGGGGTCGGGACTGGTGCCAACCAGCAGGCTCTGCCCTCTTCCTCCTCCTCCTCCTCCTCCTCGCAGAGCAGCGCTGGTGCCCGTCTTCTCCTTCGGGGAGAACGAGCTCTTCAACCAAGTGCCCAACCTGCCAGGCTCCATCGTCCGCAGGCTGCAGGAGCGGCTCCAGAAGGCCATGGGGCTGGCCCTGCCCCTCTTCCACGCTCGAGGCATCTTCCAGTACAGCTTTGGCTTCCTGCCCTTCCGGAGACCCATCTACACAGTGGGTGAGCGGGTCTCTTGCGGCTTGAGGCTCCCAGAGGATGCCAGGCTGGGCAGTGGCCGGGGGAAGGGGGGGACCACCTGGGACCCATCGGCCGTGGCTGCCTGGGACAGGAGCCCCACTTGGGCAACTGCCTGGCTGCTAGCCCTTTCCCCCAGACAGGCCAGCGTTTCCCTGGGCTTGGAGTCTGCCAACCGGCCTCCCTCTGGTGATGCAACAGGCAGCTGCTGGTCTGTGTGTTGCAACCCCCTCGGAGCCAGCCCTTCAGTGGGGCAGCAGCCTTGGACTTTGGTTGGGTAGGTGGGTGGGGCTAGAGATGCTGTGTTGCAATGCTGTGGCAGAGGGCGGCTCAGGCGCTTGCCCACACGAAGGGTCAGTGCTGATGCGGCTGGCAGTTTCCAGCAGATGTCCCGTGGGGTGTGAGCCCCCCCGCCCCGAGGCCACGTAGCACACCCTGGCCTGGGCTGGCTGGGCTGAGGCTCTTGGCCGATGGGGGGAAGAAGGCTGCTGCTGACCTCCCTTGCTGACCAAGCTCAGCCCAGGCCTCCCCGGGAAGGAGGGGCTACAGCCGCTGGGAGGAGGGGGGGGCGAGGCATTGCGGCTGGTTGACTTCACGGCTGCAAGAGGGACGATCCAGGGTCTCTGCCGCCCCTTGGCCTCCTCTCTTGCTTCTCCCGGCTCTTGGAGGCAGCCGGAGGGCTCATTGGTTTCTTTGTTCCATTTCTCATGCCTTGCCTGCCTTCAGTGGGGGCTCCGATTACGGTGCCCAAGATGCCCCACCCGTCGCAGGAAGCCATTGATGAGCTGCACGAGACGTACTTGGAGGAGCTGACGCAGCTCTTTGAGGAGCAGAAGGCCAAGTATGGGCTGGCCCAAGACAAGCACCTGACGCTCATCTAGCTGGGCAGGAAGGGCCCGCCGGGGACACCGAGGGCCACCCCTGGGCCGGGCGAAAGGATTGCGCAGCTGCAGGAGAAGCCGGCACCCTCACCAAAGGCGCTCTGGAGTCCTCCGGGCTTCCTTCGTTGCCAGGCAGCCTCCGAGCGGCATCCAGAGAACAGCTGGCAGTGGAACTCTGGACCCTGCAGAGCTGGCATCAAGGGGTGGGACGGCAGGCGCCTTAAAAGCAGTTTTGCTGTTGGACTCTTATGGGGGCTGCAGGGCAAACTCCCGGGCGGCTGCTGCACAAACGGTCCTGCCTGCCAGCTACCCGGCTCTGGAATTTCCTTTGGAAGAAATAAAGTGGAGCACTCAATGCTATGGAGGGTAGAGGAAGCTTGGGGGACATGGGGCGGGGGGGGAAGGAGCCCCAGAGGTAGTTGGCCTGCCTCCCTCCTGCACTCGGGACAGCTGCAGCCAGTGGGGAACCAGAGTGGTGTGAGAGCTGGGAAGGTGTGTGTGTGTGGGGGGGGCTGAGGGCCTCCGGTCTGAGACTTCTGTTGACCTGCTGGGGATTTGCTGCCATCCAGTTCCCCCTCCCAGTGCAGGGGACCTTGCTGGGCTGCTGGCAGGAGGAGCGGTGCCCACTGGGTGGGGCGGTGGCCGAGAGGCAGCCGGTGGGTGTTGGCTGGACCTGGCGGGCCAAGGACCCCAGAGTTTCCAGCCAGGTTTACGAACCAAGCCCCTCCCTCAGCTTTCCAAAAGACACCATGCAAAGTGGGGAAGGGGCTTTTGAAGGGGGACCAGCCAGGGGCTGTAAAAGGGGCTCCAGGAACCGCCCACGACTGGCTTCTAGAATGGGCCGAGCTCCCCATCTCTGGCGGGTCAGCGGGTCAGGTCCTGGGGGGAGCAGAAGTGGGGCGGCTTGCCAATCTCCGTGCCTTCGTGCGGAGGGCCATGTCCTGCGATCCTGGCTTGGTGGCAGCAGCCCAGCCCTGCAGCAAGACCCCTGGCCTCCCCCCAAAGCACTCTGGGCCTGCACTGCCCCTCCCCACCCCACCCTTGTTTCCGGGACCCCTGTAATACAGGAGGAGCCTCAACTCCCCCCCAGCTGAGCACAGCAAAGAGCTTAGTTCCCTCTCTTAGCCATGGGGGGCTGTCTCCCTTCTGGTCAGAGAGGGTGGCCGACCAGAGAGGACCTGCTGAGGCCTTGGGGGTGGGGGTGGGGGCGCAGTGGCGCTTGGCCTGCAGGGAACTGCGGGGAGGGAGGGAATAAATGGGGAGGGCAAAGCAGCGTTGCAAGGGGGCACTGTGTGCACTGGCAGGTCTGGGGGGGCAGTTGTGAAGCAGAAAACTGGGGAGGGCATAATCTGCACGAGGGGGGCATGGCAGCTGCAGGGACACCTTTGGCTCCCCACAGGCCTCTGGAGGGAAGGACCCTGCTTGTCCTGGGGGCGAGGCGAGGGGCGAGGCGGGGCACCTGCCTCGGCCGGGAAGGAAGGGGGTGTTGGGGTTCAAGGAGGCCACGTCTTAGGGGGCAGCCCAGCAGTTTGGCCTTGTGGGGCTTCACCTGGGGGCAGGAGAGCCGGTCCCTGCCTCAGCATGGAGCTCACCTGGGCTGCCAGGCTCAATGGGGTGGGGGCCACGTGGGCGATTCCTCCCGTGGGGACCCGCTGTGGGTGGAGCTTGGGGGAGCCGTGCTCCTGCCTGGCCTTAGGGCCTTTACTGCCCTGACTTCCCTGAGGCCGGAGAGGCTGCTTCTGTCGGGTGCCTTGCAGCCACTCGGCTGGGCCCGGTGGCTGGGCAGAATGTGGGGCAGGGCCAGGGCAGGCCGACTGGCTGGGAAAGGTGACAAGGGCAGGCTGGGGGTGGGGGTCCCATTTCTCTCCCTGGGCCTCTTGGGCAGCCTTGGGGGTGCAGCGGTGCAGGGTTGGGAGAGACCGGGGGCGTCCTGCAGGCCTTGATGCCCACTTTGGCAGCTGCAGCTGACTTGCGAGAGGCTGGTGGTCCCAGGCTGCACCGTCCGCCCACGGCCATGGCTGCCTGGTGTCCAGAAGAGCCACCGCTCCGCCCAGCTCTGCGCTCCCAGCTCCCTCGGGCCTGCTTGCCGAGTGGGGGGGCACGGGGGCTCACCTGCCGCTGCTCCCTCTGGCCAGACTTCAGAACGGCTTCTGCCCGGGACATCCTCTCGCAGAGGGGAAGCGCCGAGGCCGGCCAGGCAGGGCATTAGGGCGCCTGGTCCCGGGTGCAGCAGAGCCAGGATGGCCGGCTCCTCTGATGGATTTCCCTGGGATCCGGAATCCCAGGGGTCGGATTGGCTGGCCAGCCTGGGGGAGGCAGGGAGGCCTGTGCCCGGGGGAGCTAAATGGGGAGGGCCTTTCTGGAGGGAGGGGAGGGGCTGCTGCAGGAAGCTAGACTCTGGGCGCTGGTGGGATGAGGCGGAGAGAGCACCTGGGCTGGAGGCTCTTCCTTGGGCTGGAGGCTCTGTCTTCCCGGGCAGGGGGAGCCGAGGGGCTCAGCCGAGGGAGGCTTTGGCACCTGCCGGCCTTCTTCGCCTCCAGGCTGGGGCTGCTGGCTCCTCTCTGCTGCGGCAGTAGCCTCCCCGCCCAACCCAGGTCCTGGGGGCCTCCAGTGGCCGGCCCGGGTGCAGAGGGAGGCGGGGAAGCCTTTGAAGCTTGGCCCCGAAGGCCCTCTCAGGGAGAGAAGCTAAAGGGGGAGGGGAGGTATTGGGGGGCAATGTTTAGCTCCCGTTGGGGAAACGTCTCCAGGCGTGGGGGGGAGAAATCTGGGCCCGAGCGGCCTTTGCCCAGCCCTGAGCCTTGCTGGCAGCTGACCTTTGACCCCTGCCTGAGCCCAGCCCACGTCGGAGGGCTCCCGGCTGGAAGCCGCTTCCTCCAACGGCTGGAAGCCCAAGCGGAGCCCGGGTGGGGAGCAGGCGGCCAGGCTTCCTGCAGGGCCCAGGTGGCAGGGCAGGGGGCGGGCCTTGTGTGGTGGCTTCTGCCCCGGCCTCCTTCCTCCTCCTCCTTCCTCCTCCTCCTCCTCCGCTGGAAGCACCTGCTCTCCTGCCTGCTGGGAGGCCGAAGTTCAGCTGCAGGGCCTGCAGGACGTGGAGCCTCATGGACGGGCCGGTGGGAGCCTCTCCGCCCCCGGGGGTAGGTCCTCTCCCTTCCCTGCAGCCGGGGGAGGGGGTGGCAGAAGGAGCAGGGGGACTCTGGGTGCCTGGGGGGAGCTTGGGGGCTGCTCCTGGACTGGGGGCCCCTTTCTGTACCCCAACACAGGTCAGCCGGAGAAGGGGATCCTGCTTCGGCAGCTGGAGGCCCTCAGCGTCTTCCAGTGGGTGCTGACCTTCCTCTTCTTCGGTAGGAGGATGTGTGTGTGGGGGGGCCTGTGGGCCCAGGCCAGCCCCCTTCCCCTTGGGAGGGGAGGGCGGCCCCTCGGGGCAAAGGGGCCTGGGGCCCTTCTGAGCTCAGGTGGGGGGCAGGCAGGGGCCCCATGTGAAGCCTGGCCTCCCCCCTCCAGGCCTCTTCTTCACCCTGCTCCTAATTTACCTGCTCTTCACCTCCTTCTGGTCGCTGAGCGTGCTCTACTTCGCCTGGTGGATGGTGGACTTGGAGACCCCGATGCACGGTGCGGAGCCCCCTCCCCCCTCCCTCCCTCCCTCCCCCCCCCGGGATCCCCCCGCCCAGGGCTGCCCCCTCGGCCTTCAAGCTGCCGGGCCTCTTCCTGGTCCTCCTGCAGCAAGAGGCGGCCCTTGGGGTCTCTGCCCCATGGGGCCCTCTCGGTCCCGAACCCAGACCCCCTTTCCTGTGGGAGGCGGCTGTGGAGCTGGGCGGGGGAGGGGGGCCCCAGGGGGGGACAAGAACTGTGGTCTTTGGGCGGTGGCCTTCTAAAAGGCGCTGCCCTCTTGCCCCCCGCCTGGACTCTTGGCCCCCCGGGGGAAGCTGGATCTGGCCACCTCCCCCCGCCCCCCACCCCTGCTGATCCCCCAAACCCCAGCCGCCTCCTTCTACCGGAGGGCCAAGACGGGCAGCCGGGCCCCACCAGCCACCCACTCGTGGCTCTTGCGCTCTGTCCCGGCAGGAGGACGTCGCAACCAGTGGATGAGGCGCTGGAAGGTCTGGGAGCTGCACAGGGACTATTTCCCCATCCAGGTAGGAGGAGGAGGAGGAGCCCCGGGTGGAGGCCTGCTTCGAAGGGACGCGGCCCCACGTGGCCCCCTGAAAGAGCTGCTTCCCGCTGGGCCCAGGCTAACCCAAGAGGAGCCCCAGGCCCAGCCCTCAACGGCTTGGAAAACGGGGGGGCGGATGAAGGCCGAGGACTCTTTGGGCGGGACGGTTGGCCTGTGGGACCCGCTGCCCCCCCTCCTCTGCCCACGGGCGGCTGGCCCCAGTGCAGGAGAGGGGAGGCGGCCCCACCGCTCTGCTCTCCTCCCCAGCTGGTGAAGACGGCCGAACTGCCCCCACCCGGAACTACGTGCTGGGCTCCCACCCCCACGGCATCATCTGCGCAGGAGCCTTTTCCGCCTTCTGCACGGAGGCCTGTGGCTTCTCCCGGGCCTTTCCCGGCCTGACCTCCAGACTGGGCCTCCTGGCCGGTCTCTTCTACCTGCCCGTCTATCGCGAGTACATGATGAGCTCAGGTGGGGAACCACCTTTCCTCCCCCGCCTGGTTTCCGGGCCCCGTCCTTTGCGCCCGGTCCGGCACTCTGAGGCTTGGGAGGAGTGGGTTTTTTTGGTGGGGGGCTGCCGCAGTGACCCTCTCTTTGGAGTGTTTGGGACCCAGCATCCCCCTTGGACCTTCCTGCCCTGGACTCGGAGGTCTGTCTCTGGGAAGGGAATCTCCTCAGTGGGGGAGGAGAGGCAGAGGAGGCTCCAGATGCCCTCCGTGGCCCAGGCAGGGAGGGGGTCCAGCCACCAGGCGGCGCTCTAGAGCTATGCAATGCGGCCGCTTCCCCCTTGAAACTCGGGTCTCTCCTCCCCCCCCTTGTCCCATTCCAGGGATGGTGCCAGTCAGCAAAGGTCCCTGGACTTCCTGCTCCAAGCGGGGCCTGGACAGGCGGTGGTCATTGTGGTGGGCGGGGCCACGGAGTCCCTGGACTGCAATCCAGGCGAGCAACGGGTGCATCTCTCCAGCCGGCGAGGCTTCGTGCGGCTGGCGCTGCAGCACGGGTGAGGGTCTCCCACGGCCTGGGCGGGGATGAGGGCTGCTGGCTCCAGTCGTGGGCGGATGAGGGGCAGGTTTTGGGGGACCCCCAACTTCCTCACCTGCCGGGGAAGAGCTCTCAGCGGCCTCCCCCGGGCCCTTCTCGGCTGAGGGGGCCCAAAGTGTAGAACCCAACACGGGGTGGGCGGGCATGGGGGGGGGGGGCTCTCCTACCTGTCCCCTGAGCGGAATCCCCCCCCCCCATTTCTGTTTCAGGGCTGACCTCGTCCCCGTCTTCTCCTTTGGGGAGAACGAGATTTTCCGGCAGGTGCAGTTCCCCAGGGGCAGCCGCCTCCACCGTCTCCAGCTTCGCTTCAAGCAGATGACCGGCTTCGCTCCCTGCCTTTTCGTGGGCGCAGCCTCTTTTCAGCCGCTGCTGGGGGCTCCTGCCCCAGCCCTCCCCCATCACGGTTGTAGGTGAGCCTGGGATCTTCTCCTACCCCATCCCTCCCGGGCGGTGGGAGGCGGCCTTCTGCTGCACTTTCTCTCTCCCACGGACCCAGCCGCTCTCTCTCTCTCTCTCTCTCTTTCTCCCTCCCTCTCTTCTCTCTCTTTCCTCCCTCCATCCATCCCTCTCTCTCTCTCTCCCTCTCTCCCTCTCTTTCTCCCTCCCTCTTCCTCCCTCCTCCCTCCCCCTCTCTCTCCCTCCTTCCCTCTTCCTCCTTCCCTCTCTTTCTCTCTTCCCTCCATCCCTCTCTCTCTCTCTCTCTCTCTCTTTCCCTCCCTCCCTCCCTCCCTCCCTCTCTCTCTCTCTCTCTCTCTCTCTTCTCTCTCGTTTGCAGTGGGGAAACCGATCCACGTCCCTTTGCGCCCACACCCCAAACCGGAGGAGGTGGACCACTACCACGGCCTCTACGTCCAGGCACTGCAGCAACTCTTTGAGGAGCACAAGGGCAGCTGTGGCCTCCCCCTCGCAGCAGCTCTTCATCACCTAGGGACCCCTCCCCGCCCAGGGAGCCAGGCGCCTGTCTCTGCTGCAGGCTCAGGCGGGGGTCCCCCTTCTGCTCCCCGTCACAATAAAAGAGAGTTATTACGTTTTGTGGCAGCCACGTCCGCTTTCTGCATCGAACGGGTGCGGGGTTCTCAGAGGTGGGCAGGGGGAGCCTAGGCCAAAGGAGGTCATGGAAGGAGGACACGGATGGCAAGAGGCCCCTCCTGTGGGCTGCAGGCTTTGCTCGCTGGGGGCCTCTTGGGGGTGGGGGGTGGGGTGGCAAGCTGCATGCTAGCCGGGCCTCATCCAGTCATTTGGCAAAGCAGATCACAGCTTCTTGGTCAGATGGGACAATGTGGGATAGGCGGGATCCTCGCCAGGTGGATTCGTAACTGGCTGACCAGCTGGACTCAGCGTAGAATCCTCCACGGAGCTGCATCTCCATGGAGGGGACCATGCAGTGGGGAACCCCAAATTTCCGTCCTGGGCCTGGTTTTCTTCAACATCTTCATGAATGATTGAGACGAGGGGGTAGAAGGGGAACTCATCCAATTTGCAGACCACACCAAGCTGGCGATGGGGGATTACGAACTCTTTAGAACTCTTTAGATTCAAGATTGAGAAGGATCTTGACAGACGTGCACGCTGGGCCCTATCAAAATGCAATTCAGTACTGAGAAAAGCGAGGTTCTACATCAGGGGTGGGCAAACTTTTTGGCTTGGGGGCCTCATTGACTTTTAAAATTTGACAGACGGGCCGGGTCAGCACAAGATACGATACATATAAAAAACTGCAAAATCTCCGCAAAATCAAGTCACTAATGTGCCACCTTGTGTCATAATGCCTGTCATTACAAGTCAAAATCAAATGAATGCAATCATTCAATCATTCACATCAAAACTTAATTCTGTACCAATCTTCGGCGGGCCGGATTAAAAAGACCAACGGGCCGGATGTGGCCCGCGGGCCATAGTTTGCCCACCCCTGTTCTACATGTTGTCAAGAAAACCAAATGCACACATATAAGGTACACAGCAATAGCAATCACGCTTAGACTTATGTACCACTCACGGTGCTTCCCAGCTCTCTCTAAGCGGTTTACAGAGTCAACGTATAGCCCTCAACAATCTGGGTCCTCGTTTTACTGACCATGGAAGGATGAGTCAACCTGGAGCCCGGTGAGATTTGCACTGCCAAATTGCAGGCAGTCAGCAGAAGTAGCCTGCGGTGCTGCACTCTAACCACTGCGCCTCCTCATAGCCCCCGGCTCAACCGCAGGAACCGAGTGGGATGGAGGAGTCCTAGTGGGCAAAGATGAGCCGCCAGGGCGCTATAGCCGCAGGAAGCCGGATGCAATGCCAGGCTGCATCCCCAAAGGAGCGTTTCCCAAGAGCCAACGGGACTTCCTGCTTTTCCCTGGAAGGCGTTTCGCTTCTTCTCACCCAAGAAGCTGCTTCAGCTCTGACTGGGTGGTGGGGGAACCGCTCTGCCCTTACCCAGTCAGAGCTGAAGAAGCTTCTTGGGTGAGAAGAAGCGAAACGCCTTCCAAGGAAAACCCAGAAAGCCCCTCTGGGACAGCCATGGCCTGGGTGGGCGAGACTCTCCAGAGGAAACAGGAGGGCTGGCTGCTGCTGCTGCTTTATGTCGCCCTGGTGAGGCCACACCTGGACAACGGCAGACAGATGTGGTCACCGCCATGCAAGCACAAAGGCGGAGACTCCTGGGAAAGGGCAGAAAAGGGCAAAGGGGTGGCAAAGGGCCCCCATGGGTGGCTGGAGGAGGGAGGGAGGGAGGGAGGTCGGGCCAATGGAGGATGGGAGCCAGTCAGATGGGAGGGACAGGGCTCCTCATAGCTGAGGGCCCATCCCCAAAAGGCCGGGATTGGCTTACGCTCCACGCAGCAGCAGCAGAGAGCAGGAAAAGGGGTCCTGGGTGGAGGTGGCTCAAGGGGGAGACCCAACCTCGAGGGAAGGGGAGACATTCTGGCCGGGGAACAGTGGGGTGCGGGGAGGGGGGACGGCTTGACTCCAGAAGCGGGGGATGCATCACTGGAGGCTTTCAGAAGGAGACGGATCCTGCCCTGAGCAGGGGTTAGACTAGAAGACCTCCAAGGTCCCTTCCAGCCCCAGGATGCGTGTTGCCTCCCCCTTTCTGGGGGCCCAGGAGAGAGGCGCAGCGGGTGGATGGGGAGGGGGGCGATGAGCAGACCTTCCCGGCCTTGACCTGGCCGGCCCGAGGGCTCCGCCTGCCACGCGCCCCATTCGCCATGGCCCCGAGAGGGTCTCCCCTTTGAGCCGCTGACCGCCCTTCGCGGCCCCTGCCTGCTCTCCGGCCGCGCTTCCGGGCTCCCCCCTCCCGCAAAATGAGAAGCAGCCGCTTGGCAAAAAAGGCACCGCTGGGATTCGAACCCAGGATCTCCTGTTTACTAGACAGGCGCTTTAACCAACTAAGCCACGGCGCCACCCGCCGGCTAACTTCCGCGCGGGCCTGGCTGTTCAGTGCAAGCTGGCCTAAAGCGTCTCGCAAAACCCGGGCAGGAGTTTGTGGGTTGGACGGGAGGGCTGTAGATCAGACCTGGGGTGGATCCCCAGAGGAGCTGAACTCCGCGGATCAGGGCTGGTTGCTGCCGCTGCGGGAGGGGAGCGAGCGGGGCCTCCTTCCCGACCCCGCACCGAAACTC
>NW_028263112.1:0-7500 GCF_049901735.1 Notechis scutatus | reverse complement strand
CGCCTCTCCCTTCCCTAAGCCCCAAACAGCCCCTTCCAGCCGGCCTTGGCATGCGACCCCTCCCCACCCACGCCAATGCCTCTCCCCCAAAAAGCCCCCATCAGCCCCTTCCAGCCAGCCTTGGCATGCGACCCCCTCCCCAGCCAATGCCGCCTTCTCCACCCCTCCCACCCCCCCACACACACGTTGCTGTGCCCCCAGCCTCTACACACCCCCCCGCCTTCCCCTTTGCTCCCTGGCCCCCAGACAGGTGGAAATGCACCCGGTGCAGCCCCCCAACCCCCGCCCCCGCTTCCAGCTGTCCCACCCACCCAACCACCCACCCATCCTCGGAGGTGGGCCGGGGGCGCATTCCGGGCTGAAAGCTGAGTGGGCGGCGGCTCTCAAGTTGCGGCGGCTTGTGCTTGGAGGGGGACCCGCTCGACCTTTCGCGGGGCTAAATTTAGGGCAAGACGTTGGCCGGGAGCCCAGAGAGAGAGAGAGACGACTTTGGGGGAGGGGGCGGTCAGAGGGGCCGGAGCGCCCCCCGTGCAGGGCTGGCACCGGAGCGCAGGGATGCTCCGGCCGGGATGCAGGCGGGGGGATGCTCTGCCCGGGAGCGCTGGTGGGTGGGTGGGGGCAGCCTCGCTCTGCCTTGGCCGATGGTCCCTAAGCCGGGGTGGGGGGTGGGGGGTGGGGGGAGGGCGGGGTCCGGCTTAGGGACCCAATAAAGGCTGCTGGCCGGCTCCGGTCACCTTCGCCACTGCCAGCAGCTCCGGTGCAAGCCAGCCCGAGTCCCGAGCAAGTGAGCCCTGGACCGGCTGGGGGGTGGGGTTAAAGAAGATTGGGAGGGGGAGGCAGGTCTGCAGCCAGCAGCCCCCGCCTGCCCTGGGGTCTCTGCCAGCGGTTGGGGAGGGAGGAGCTCCACCCTGCCCTGGGGTCTTTGCAGCGGTGGGGAGGGGGAGGTCGGAGCCCGCCTGCCCTGGGGTCTCTGCAGCGGTTGGGGAGGGGGAGGTCGGAGCCCACCTGCCCTGGGGTCTCTGCAGCGGTTGGGGAGGGGGAGGTCGGAGCCCACCTGCCCTGGGGTCTCTGCAATGGTTGGGGAGGGGGAGGTCGGAGCCCGCCTGCCCTGGGGTCTCTGCAACGGTTGGGGAGGGGGAGGTCGGAGCCCACCTGCCCTGGGGTCTCTCCAGCAGTCGGAGGGGGAGGTCGGAGCCCACCTGCCCTGGGGTCTCTGCAGCGGTTGGGGAGGGGAGGTCGGAGCCCACCTGCCCTGGGGTCTCTGCAACGGTCGGGGAGGGGAGGTCGGACCCCGCCTGCCCTGGGGTCTCTGCAACGGTTGGGAGGAGGTCGGACCCCTGCCTGCCCTGGGGTCTCTGCAGCAGTTGGGGAGGGGAGGTCGGAGCCCACCTGCCCTGGGGTCTCTGCAACGGTTGGGGAGGGGGAGGTCGGAGCCCACCTGCCCTGGGGTCTTTGCAGCGGTTGGGGAGGGGGAGGTCGGAGCCCACCTGCCCTGGGGTCTCTGCAGCACGGTTGGGGAGGGGGAGATCGGAGCCCGCCTGCCCTGGGGTCTCTGCAACTTGGTTGGGGGAGGGGGGAGGTCGGAGCCCACCTGCCCTGGGGTCTCTGCAGCGGTCGGAGTGGGGGGAGGTCGGAGCCCACCTGCCCTGGGGTCTCTGCAACGGTTGGGAAGGGGGGAGGTCGGAGCCCACCTGCCCTGGGGTCTCTGCAATGGTTGGGGAGGGGAGGTCGGAGCCCACCTGCCCTGGGGTCTCTCCATCGATCAGGATGGGGGAGGTCGGAGCCCACCTGCCCTGGGGTCTTTGCAGCGGTCGGAGTGGGGGGAGGTTGGAGCCCACCTGCCCTGGGGTCTCTCCAGAGGGAGGGGATCCTGTACAGACCTCCGTGGGAGCCCCCTCCCCTGAGAAAGCCCCCTCCTCCCATCCCTCCTGGCCTCTCCTGCACCAGGCCTTCCACCTCTCCCCCTTTTTCACAGCCACCCCCCTCGCCCTTTCCTCTCTTTGGGGCACCCCAAAGACCCTCCAGCCTGGCCCTTGGCATCCCACCCACCCTCCTCCCCGGAGCTGGGCCTCGGAGCAGCAAGTGAGAGGGGCTATTTTTAGCCCTTGGCAGCAACACCAGCTGTGCCCTTCCTTCCACCTCCGGCCTACCGAGGGCCCAGCCGGCTCCTCCGCACAAAATTGGGTGGGTGGGCAGCCAAGGCCACCACCCCCCCGACGCCCCCACGCCGCTCACGCCCACCCTCCCTCGCCCCGCAGGATGTTGATCCAGAAGATCCATGCCCGCGAAATCCTCGACTCCCGGGGCAACCCGACGGTGGAGGTGGACCTGCACACGAGCAAAGGTACCCTTTGGAAGGGGAGAGGGAGGAGGGGGGCCCCCCTTTGCAAGAGGAGGTGGGCCTGGGACCTGCTGCACCCCCAAATATCTCTCTCTCTCTCTCTCTCTCTCTCTCTCTCTCTCTCTCTTTTTGGGCAGGTCGCTTCCGGGCTGCGGTGCCCAGCGGGGCATCGACGGGCATTTACGAAGCCCTGGAGCTGCGAGATGGGGACAAAGCCAGGTACCTGGGCAAAGGTAAGGGGAGCAGGAGCGGGGGGAGACTCCCTTCTGCAAAGCCTGTGTGGGGCTGGGCAGCCCCCCACCCTTGGTGGGGGAGGAAGCAGGGCGGAGGAAGGAAGAGCAGAGCTTGGCTGGCTCGGATAGGAGGAAGGAGAGGGGAGACAGAAGGAAGAAGAGGGAGGGGTGACTGCTGCCCCTTCGGTGGGCATCCTCTGCCCCTCTCCCTCCCAGAAGCCTTGGGCCTCTCCTGGATGCTCCTGGGGGAGGGGAGGAGGGTATCAAGCCTGTCCTGCTGACCCCCTCCCCCCAATGCTTCCTCCCCAGGGGTATTGAAGGCTGTGGAGCACATCAACAAGACCATTGCCCCAGCCCTCATTGAGAAGGTGAGTCTGGGGGGTGGTGGGTGGGAGGAAGGAGCCGGGCCAGTGTTGGGTGGCAGCCGTGCCTGAGGGGGTGGGGTGGGGGTTCCTGGGGTGAAGCCCCCTGAAGACTCCTGCATCCCTCCCTCCCTCCCAGGCCTGACTGCGGATGGCTTCCCACTCCTCACCTGCTCAGGTGCTTTCCTACAACTTTCCTACAATTCCTTGCTCTTCTTAAGGAGAGGGCCCCCTTCCTCAGAGCCACCCCCCCTCCCTTGTTGTTTGGGGTGTGGGGTGGGTGGGTGGGATGGGAGCCCCCTCCCCTCCTTCTCCTGGAGCAGGATTCTTGTGTTTTCCAGGTGAGAGCCTTTCAGGTAGGTAGGTAGGTAGGGGTTAGGAATAGGAATGGAATTCTTTTGATTGGCCAAGGGTGGTTGGACCCCACCAAGGGATTTGGTCTTTGGTGCAAATGCTGTCGGTGTACATAGAATAGAATTCAGAATAGAATATAGAATAGAATTCAGAATAGAATAGAATAAGAATAAGAGTAAAAATTAGAAGAGAATAGAGAATAGAATAGAATAGAATAGAATAGAATAGAATGAGAATAGAATAGAATAGAGAATACAATAGAATAGAATAGAGAATAGAATAGAGAATAGAATATAGAATAGAATAGAATAAGAATAAGAGTAAAATTAGAAGAGAATAGAGAATAGAATAGAATAGAATAGAACAGAACAGAACAGAACAGAACAGAACAGAATAGAATAGAATAGAATAGAATAGAATAGAGAATAGAATAGAATAGAAAATAGAGATAGAAATAGAATTCTTTTTTATTGGCCAAGTGTGGTTGGACACCCAAGGAATTTGGTCTTTGGTGCAAATGCTCCCAGTGTACATGGAATGGAATGGAATGGAATGGAATAGAATAGAATAGAAGAGAATAGAATAGAATAGAATAGAATAGAATAGAATTCAGAATAAAATTCAGAATAGAATAGAATTCAGAACAGAACAGAACAGAATAGAATAGAATAGAAATAGAAATAGAAATAGAATAAGAATAGAATAGAATAGAGTAGAGTAAAATAATAAGAATAGAGAATTAAATAGAATAGAAAATAGAGATAGAAATAGAATTCTTTTTATTGGCCAAGTGTGGTTGGACACCCAAGGAATTTGGTCTTTGGTGCAAATGCTCCCAGTGTACATGGAATGGAATGGAATGGAATGGAATAGAATAGAATAGAAGAATAGAATAGAATAGAATAGAATAGAATAGAATTCAGAATAAAATTCAGAATAGAATAGAATTCAGAACAGAACAGAACAGAATAGAATAGAATAGAAATAGAAATAGAAATAGAATAAGAATAGAATAGAATAGAGTAGAGTAAAATAATAAGAATAGAGAATTAAATAGAATAGAAAATAGAGATAGAAATAGAATTCTTTTTATTGGCCAAGTGTGGTTGGACACCCAAGGAATTTGGTCTTTGGTGCAAATGCTCCCAGTGTACATGGAATGGAATGGAATGGAATAGAATAGAATAGAAGAATAGAATAGAATAGAATAGAATAGAATAGAATAGAATAGAATTCAGAATAAAATTCAGAATAGAATAGAATTCAGAACAGAACAGAATAGAATAGAATAGAAATAGAAATAGAAATAGAATAAGAATAGAATAGAATAGAGTAGAGTAAAATAATAAGAATAGAGAATTAAATAGAATAGAAAATAGAGATAGAAATAGAATTCTTTTTATTGGCCAAGTGTGGTTGGACCCCCAAGGAATTTGGTCTTTGGTGCAAATGCTGTCAGTGTACATAGAATAGAATTCAGAATAGAATAGAATAGGAATGGAAGAATAGAATAAGAATAGAGAATAGAATAGAGTAGAGTAGAGTAGAGTAGAGTAGAATAAGAATAGAGAATAGAGAATAGAGATAGAAATAGAATTCTTTTTATTGGCCAAGTGTGGTTGGACACCCAAGGAATTTGGTGCAAATGCTCCCAGTGTACATAGAATAGAATAGAATTCCGAATAGAATATAGAATAGAATTCAGAATAAAATTCAGAATAGAATAGAATAGAATTCCGAATAGAATATAGAATAGAATTCAGAATAGACTATAGAATAGAATTCAGAATAAAATTCAGAATAGAATAGAATTCAGAACAGAACAGAATAGAATAGGAATGGAATTAGAATAGAATAGAGTAGAATAAGAATAAGAATAAGACTAGAGAATAAAATAGAATAGAAAATAGAGATAGAAATAGAATTCTTTTGATTGGCCAAGTGTGCTTGGACCCCCCCCAAGGAATTTGGTCTTTGGTGCAAATGCTCTCGGTGCACATAAAAGAAAAGAGACACGCCGCCCTCAACTTCTGTTCCTGTTTCTCTTCCCAAAATGAGGCTTTTTTTGGTTTGTTTTTTTGCTCTATTTTAAGGACCAAATAGGGAACTTGGCCTCTTTTCTTCGTGTTTTTTTTTTTTTGTGTGTGTGTGTGTGTGTGGCTCCGCATTTTGGGTATAAAAATCCCCTGGTTTTTTTTTTCCGTTCCCTTGGCAGAAAATCAGCGTGGTTGAGCAGGAAAAAATCGACCGGGTCATGATCGACTTGGATGGAACGGAGAACAAATGTAAGCGTGTGTGTGTGTGTGTGTGTGCCTCAAAGCCCCCCACACCCCTGTTTCCACCCCACCCCCCCCCCCCCCAGCAGGGGAACCTCCTCACCTTTGACCCCCTTTTGCCTTTACAGCCAAGTTCGGGGCCAACGCCATCCTGGGGGTCTCCCTGGCCGTGTGCAAGGCTGGGGCGGCCGAAAAGGGGGTCCCCCTTTACCGACACATCGCGGATCTGGCTGGCAACAAGGAGCTCATCCTGCCGGTGCCGGTGAGTGGGCCAGACCGGGGAAGGGGGGGGGGAAGGACATGGGGGTGGGGCACCTCAGCAGCCGCAGCTCATGGAGGGGGTCTTGCAAGCTTTTGGGGGTGTCCCTGGGAGGGGAGGCTTGGCAAGAGCTGAGTCAGGACACGGGGCAGCGGAGCCCCAGAGGGGTCACCGCCTGCTTGCCCTCCCCCTCCCCCCCTCCCCAACCAGGCCTTCAACGTGATCAACGGGGGCTCCCACGCCGGGAACAAGCTGGCCATGCAGGAGTTCATGATCCTGCCGGTGGGCGCCAGCAGCTTCAAGGAGGCCATGCGCATCGGGGCCGAGGTCTACCACAACCTGAAGGCCGTCATCAAGAGCAAGTACGGGAAGGACGCCACCAACGTGGGAGACGAAGGCGGCTTCGCCCCAACATCCTGGAGAACAATGAAGGTGGGGGGCTGCGGTGGGTGGGTGGGGGGAGGGATGGGGAGGCAGGCACACTCGCCCCTCCCTCGCTGCGGCCACAAAGATTGGGTTTCACACACACACACACATATATATGCACGCACACTCCGCTCGGCCTGGCCTTGGCGTGGCTGTAACCCCGGAGCCTCGGCTGGGCGGGGATGCAGGCCTCTTGGCGGGGAAGGGGAGGTCCAAGGGGGGGGTGTTGAAGTGGAGGGGGGAGGGTTGCCAGCCCCCTGCCTCTCTCCTGCCCTTCCACCCAAGGGGGGCACAGAAAAGGGTTTCACCCCCCCCCGACTGTCACAACTTCCCTAAAAGCAATGCAGGTTTTGTAACGTCACACCCACCCCCAACCCCCCAAAAAAGATGAATTTACCAAAATAAGCTGCGTTCCCTTAGGAAAAAAAACTCCGCAGGACTCTCCAAACCAGGAATGTGCAACGTTTTTTAAGACCGGAGGACTTCCAACTCCCAGAACTCCCACAAAGCAAAGCGGACTCTGGTATTCTGGGAAGTGAAGTGGCTCCGGTCTTCAAGTTGCCAAGGTGACACCCCCTCGGATTTAAGCAGGCGGAATTTAGGGAAGCCAAGCGGAGGAGGAGGAGGAGGAGGAGGAGGAGGAGGAGGAGGAGGCCCGTTCCCCCCCCAAGGGTTCCTTTAGGGCAAAGGTCTTTCAAACTTGTCCACTTTAAGACTGGTAGGACTTCCAACTGTCCCAGAATCCCTGAGATGACCTGACCGGAGGAGGAATTCTGGGAGTTGGAGTCCACCATGAATAGATATTCCCCTGGAATAAATAGATAGATAGATGGATGGATGGATGGATAGATAGATAGATAGATAGATAGACAGGCAGACAGGCAGACAGGCAGACAGGCAGATAGGCAGGTAGGGATAGATAGATAGATAGATAGATAGATAGATAGATAGATAGATAGATAGATAGATGATAGATAGATATATGATAAATAGATGATAAATAGATAGATATAGATGATAGATAGATAGATAAATAGAGATAGATGACAGATAGAGTTAGATGATAGATTAGATTAGATAGATAGATGATAAATAGATGATAAATAGATAGAGATAGATGACAGATAGATATAGATGATAGATAGATAGATAAATAGATAGATAGATAGATAGATAGATAGATAGATAGATAGATAGATAGATAGATAAATAGATCGATAGATCTATAGATAGATAGATGATAGATAGA
>NW_028263110.1:0-1000 GCF_049901735.1 Notechis scutatus | reverse complement strand
ATCAGAAAATAAAATACAGGCTGAATAGTCAAGACCATGTTGATGATCCAAACTCTGTCAAGGGTCTTGGAGTACTCATCTCTAATTATCTAAATGCTAGAGCCCAGTGTAACTACATAACCAAAAAGGCATTAAGAGTTGTTAACCTAATCTTACGTAGCTTTTTTACACTAATAACTAGAGCATACAAAACATTTGCTAGACCAATACTCGAATACAGCTCATCAGTCAGGGAACCCACATCACGTACCTGCTATTAACACAGTTGAGAAAGTCCAGAAATGTTTCACAAGAAGAGTCCTCCACTCCTCTACTCATTGCAGAATACCTTATGCCACCAGACTCGAAATTCTAGACCTAGAAAACCTAGAACTATGCCGCCTTCGGTCTGATCTAAGTATAATATATAAAATCATACATTGCAATGTCCTACCTGCAAATGAATACTTCAGCTTCAATCATAACAATACAAAAGCACACAATAGATAGAAACTCAAGGTTAATTCCTGTAATCAAGGTTAACTTGATTACAGGAAATACGACTTCAGCAACAGAGTGCTCAATGTCTGGAATACTCTACCTGACTCTGTGGTTTCTTCCTCAAACCCCAAAAACTTTAACCTTAGACTGTCTACTATTGACCTCACCCCTTTCCTAAGAGGTCTGTAGGGGGCGTGCATAAGCGCACCAATGTGCCTACCATCCCTGTCCTATTGTTTCTTTTATTTTTTATTTTTCTTATATGTATCCATGTATTCATAACTATGTTTTTGCTTATACCTATTATCTTGTAAACAATTGACAAAAATCAATCAATAAAATAATAAAATAATAAAATAATAAAATAATAAAATAATAAAATAA
The DNA here is from genome assembly GCF_049901735.1 of Notechis scutatus. Lineage (NCBI taxonomy): Eukaryota > Metazoa > Chordata > Lepidosauria > Squamata > Elapidae > Notechis > Notechis scutatus. The sequence goes on along the minus strand of NW_028263110.1, from coordinate 136 downwards.
TAAAATAATAAAATAATAAAATAATAAAATAATAAAATAATAAAATAATAAAATAATAAAATAATAAAATAATAAAATAATAAAATAATAAAATAATAAAATAATAAAATAATAAAATAATAAAATAATAAAATAA
>NW_028263109.1:0-1000 GCF_049901735.1 Notechis scutatus | reverse complement strand
TAGAGGTAAAGCTCTTAAAATATATATCTTGGATGATAATGTGCCTCAGAATTATAAACAAACATTACTTCCAAATATGGACTTAGGTCACTAGGTTGCTAGGTACCTAAAAGAACTAAGCAACTATCTGACCAATAAAGAACAACTTGGCATGTGCAGTCTTACCTATACATATATGCAACATATATTATATATTATATGTATGTATATGTACATACAGTATATTTCAGATTTCTTTAAAAAAACACCTCAAAACAGTTTTGGATTCCCACTTAAAATATCTAGATAAATGGCTTATTTCTTTATATCTTTAAACATGATCATTTTACTCTAAGATGTTGCAGTTTTGAAGCTATATAACTCCCGTTCATCAACAAGACAGAAATGTGGCCTGATTCTGAAATTTCATTGGTAAAAAAACCAGCCCTTCCCCACAAATATTGTCTATTTTTAAGTCCCCACAAAGGAAATCTTGTGTAATTGTCCTCCAAGCTATTTGAACCCTTCCCCCCCACAAGAAATATATGGCCATATGCATCCAAGGTGTCTTGTACTATACAGACAAAACACAGTTTCTCAATATACTGATGAAATTTTATTTTAGGTCTGCCATCTGGACATTGCTGCTATGTAACAAAAAAAAGGGAATTCTATTTTTCCTTCCATTGCCTTTATTTGTGGAGAGTGAGGCTGGGAAAGCAGTCAATTTTTACTTTTCCCCTTGAAAGTTGTGCTTCCTTCATAAAGTCACTGCACTCACAGACCTCTGATGGCTTCTCTGAGCAGAACTTTCAGGGTTCTGGGGGATTTGGTCAGCAAATGGCTCCACAGCTGTAAGTTGTCCAGTCTCTTCTTGGGTGCATTTTTTGGCATTGTCCTTGGCTTCCTCATTCAAAGTCCTTTCTTCAAGCATTTCTTTCTGCAAAGGCCCGAGGCCCTGAGGAACATTGGTCTCAGGAAGCCCAAGTGCTGCGTGATCACAAATATTTCCACTGAGTTG
>NW_028263108.1:0-1000 GCF_049901735.1 Notechis scutatus | reverse complement strand
AATAATAATAACAACAACAACAACAACAACCCAGTTATTTTAATACAACTAAGAAATGAGGAAGAGGTGGACAGTTGCCTTAATAATATTAAGAGAGGAATGGGTCTAGAGTACAGTTATCTTGTGTTGATTTGTTCTGTAGGAAGTCCTGAGGTGAGTTCGTGGTGGTTAGTTGGCCATGACAAGTTGGCCCATTCTAGAAAGAAACAAAACGTTAGCCTCAAAAGTGAAAATAACATTTCAGTTTTATAAATTTATGTTGGCCTTATTTTGTGTGTGGAATAGAGTTTGATCATCAGATATCATTATCTAATATCTGCATGATTCTCCTTTAATAAGATCTTTGGAATTATGGTATGTAGTTATTAGCATAAGCTTATTCCTTATGACATAAACATTATAGCATGGCTGTCCTATATGTACAGTACACATGTTGCCACTTTTGCCCAATCCCAGTACAAACACTTAATAAATGCAAAGTTGCTTCATAACCATGATTCTATTTTATGTCAGTTTTTAAAAAGTTATTATTTTATCCAAGTGTTTGACTGAAATATGTTATATTGATTTCTTGTGCAGCACTCAGAATCTTCTGGGACTAAGAATGTTATATGATTTATTTGCTTGGGATGTTTTGCCACTTTTTTGTTGGAAATCAGTAAATTCTTTATATAGCCTAGGGTCAAGATGAGGCTACCTAAATAAAGGAGAACCTAGTAAAGATAAAGCTATATTTAAATATTCCTCCATTTATTGAATTTAAGAATACATTTTGTAGAAGCAAAATCACTAACAATTTATTGATGGTAATGATTTACTTAAGACAGTCACGGATGAATATATAGGATTCTATTTTCGATTTCTATTATACAAGACATTTTATTATGAAATTTTGTTCTGGGGATGCAAATTTGATACAATTCCCTCCCCCCAAATTGGGGGCAGCAGATCTAATGCTAAGCATTTGATGAAATGGGCTCCAATCCTCCGACATAAATGC
>NW_028263107.1:0-1001 GCF_049901735.1 Notechis scutatus | reverse complement strand
TGCTGTCTATCATAAAGTAAATTTAAAGATGAGGAAATTTAAGTCGAACCAGCATTACATCAGCCCTGCAGATCTTGGGAAGTGACTATAATTATGTAAATGTCCTAGCTTTAAAACATGGTTCTTGAGGATCAGGTGAAAAATAGCAATGGTCTCTTCATCAATAGAAGTCTAATCCAAAGACAAAATCCATTTTGGATCTCCAGCTCTGAGAAAAGCCACACAGACAATATCAAAGCACCAAAATGAAACTGAAAGAAAGATTCTAAGAACAATCCTTGTATCTTTCAAAAGAAGCAAGCTCTGAGTCAACTCATGCTGAAAGTTAAGCTAAAGGTAAGATGCAGCTGATGATATTGCAAATGTTATCTAGAGATCCATAAACAGGGCTTAGCAGGCAGATCATGAGAAGGTATTGGCCTGCTCTGTGCTGCCTTGACAACGTCCCAGTCAGAGATCTGGGCATTACAGTTCAGAAAACCATTGAGGTAACTTCAGAGGAGGTTTACCAAGATGGTGAGGAGACTGGTCCAATGAGGAGTGGTTAAAGGAACTAAGTTTGGGTGCTTCAACACTGGAGGTTTTTAAGAAGAGTTTGGACAACCATTTTCTGAAATGGTATAGGATTTGCTGCTTGAGCAGGGGGTTAACTGATAACAGATAATCAGAGTTGGAAGGGATCTTGTAGGTCATCTAGTCCAACCCCCGCCAAAGCGGGAGACCCTACACCATTTCTGACAAATGACAGTCCAATCTCTTCTTGAAAGTCTCAACTGATGGCGCTCCCACAGCTTCCAAGGGCAACTTCTGTTTCATTGGTTGATTGTTCTCACTGTCAGAAGTTTCTCCTTGTTTCCAGGTTAAATCTCTCGTTCAGTTTTCATCCATTATTCCTTGTCTGGCCTATAGGAGCTTTAGAAAATAGCTTGACCCCTTCCTCCCTGCGGCAGCCCTCAAATATTGGAAGACCTCTATCATGTCTCCCCTGGTCCTTCTCTTTA
>NW_028263106.1:0-1200 GCF_049901735.1 Notechis scutatus | reverse complement strand
AACTCTGGCTAGGATGAAGCGCTCCTCTCCAACCACCACCGAGAACAAGCCAGCGGAAACCCACCACCACCACTTCTGCCAGAGCACAACTGCTTCCCAGCCAGTACGCCTTTTATCCCAGTGCCGGACAGACATTCCTCCCACATGGAGTCAGCTTCTGTACAGCCTCGCTGCCCCAGAAGAGCAGCAGTGGCAGCCACAACAGGGCGAGAGACAGGAGGGAGAACTGCCGACTCCCCCTCGGCCCCGGCAGTGGCGGTTCTTGCTCCTGCCTTTTGCCCTGTGCCTGCCACTGCTGCTGCTCTTCTGGGGCAGCAGGGCTGCATGTTTGAACCACCGCTACACTCTCAACCCTGGCAGTGGTGGTTCTCGCTCATGCCTTTCGCCCCATGCCTGCTGCTGCTGCTGCTCTTCTGGGGCAGTGGGGCTATGCAGGAGCTGACTCCATGCAGGAGGAACATCTTTCTGACACTGCGGTAAGAGGTGCTCTGAAAGGGAAGGTAGGGAGTCCCAGGGCTGTCTCCTGTAGCAGCGCTGCCGCCCCCTACCGCTCACTTTCTGCCATGGTGAGGGGGGTGAGATGCAGGCTGGCGGGGAGCCCACTGGGTCTCAGCCCTGGGTCTCTGAAGGAGGGGGAAATGGGCAACGTATCGCACTTAAGAGAGAGCGGGTGGTGAGTGGGCAGCAGTTCCGGGTCAAGGCTGGAGCTGTGGAATCACACATTCCCCGTACCAGCCAAGGTACCTGGCAGTTCCAGGGACTTGGAATAGCGCGCATCCCTGAGGTTCACCCAAGGCGAAGGGTCAGCGGGTGGCATACGTTTGGTGAGCTGACCAGGTATCAACAAGGCAACTGGCGAGGCAATTACCTGGGCCATGTGGCGAAAGCAACATATATAGGGCGGGGGTGGGTGGAGCGAGCATCGAGCAGCCGGAAAAGATGAGTGAGCAGCCGGAAGGGGTGAGCAACCATTGGGCGACCATACCAGTTCGGAGGCATGGCCAGCCAGAAGTCGCGACCGGTTCCGCGACACACGCCAAATTCTTGCTACCGGGTCTCTTGAACGCGAATCGGCTGAATACCACCTCTGGATCAGAAGAAGAAATAGGTAGTAAGGAAGAGTTGGAAACCAGAAGCCAAGACCAGTAACAGGAGATACAACAAATGGAACAAGAAGAAAAAGACAAGGAAGAGAGAACA
>NW_028263105.1:0-1654 GCF_049901735.1 Notechis scutatus | reverse complement strand
AAGGAAAGCAGCAAAGTCTTTCTTTCTCTCCCTCAAACTCCGCCAGAAATGAGTCTTTTGGACCCTGCAAGGCCTCCTGCTCCAAGAGGCTGCACCATTCTGGTGGAGTTTGAGGGAGAGAAAGAAAGACTTCTGCTGCTTCTGCTGCTTTCCTTGCATGAAGCCAAAGTCTCCCCCGAGAACAGAGCTGGAGACAGTATCCTGCAATCCCAAATCAAGAACGATTGATCGGGAGGAAAACGGGGTGGGGAATTTTCCTGCAGACTTTTTTGGGGATTTTCCCAGGGTTTCTGGTCCGCAGGATTTAAAATTATGAATTTGGTGGTCCCTGAGGTCCAAAAGGTTGGTGACCCCTGGTCGAGATCAGTGGTCGCCAACCAGTGGGCCGGAGACACTGGTGGTCTGTGAGAAAATTTTGATGGTCCGCAGAGAAATGTCCTCCCCCCCAAAGCATGGGAACACATGGCTGCACCGCCCACATGGCCCGCCCACCCACTGGCTCCCACCCTTTGGCTGAGTGCAAACCTTAACTTGAGTAGAGCCATGCGAGCTGGAACTGGAAGGTAAGACCAATGGCAGGGGAGGGAAATCCGCTCCGGGGTGGCTTGCTGACGTTGGTGGGAAAGTTGGTCCCCTATTCCAGAGCTGCAGTAGTGATAAGACTGGTCCTTTGGTCATCCCAGAGCAGCTCCATCAGTCCACAGCAGGCCGGTGCACCCAGTTGGAGGAGCAGCTGCTCTGGGACGACCAAAGGGCCAGTCCTGTGACTACCGCAGCTCTGGAATACGGGACCGACTTTCCCACCAACATCAGCAAGCCACCATCAGTCAAAATTCACATTAGCGGTCTGCAGGATTTAAAATTACGAGTTTGGTGGTCCCTGAGGTCCAAAAAGGTTGGAAACCCCTGGTCTAGATGTCTTCAAGATGGCCTTGGGCTGTGTTAATTCATTCAAAATACCTATACAAATTCTGAAAGTCAACAGGGTCCTTAAAAAAGAAATCATTTCCGATTCATTCTGCAGTGTCTGCATAAGATAATTGTAAGTATTTCAAACCATGTGTTATTTGGAGGAACCGTCGAAGTACCACAGAGGCAGTCTGTCAAAAGGACTCCAGCTACCACCAAGGGCCCTTTGGGTTAGAGGCAAAGAAGTAGGAAACCAAGGCAATTATTTTGAACTCTTTTCCTTCCCGATCAAGGAAAGTTTTAACGGTAGGAAAGCTTGGCATAATGCATCCCAGTGAAGAAGGATTGATTTTATTTCACGATGCTGTTCCTTTAGGCTGAGGCACAGAGAAAGCATAGAATAAGGCGTAAAGAAGAGAAAACGGTTTAATGGTTGAGTTCCAGGAAGGGACTCTGAAGCATTTTCACAGGGGGTTAGGGAGTTAGGGTTAGGGTTAGGTTAGGGTTAGGGGTTAGGGGTTAGGGGTTAGGGGTTAGGGTTAGGGGTTAGGGTTAGGGTTTGGGGTTTGGGGTTAGGGTTAGGGTTTGGGGTTAGGGTTTGGGGTTTGGGGTTTGGGGTTAGGGTTAGGGGGGTGGGCAAACCACGGCCCGGGGTCCGGCCCGTTGGTCTGTCCAATGCGGGTGAAAAAAATCACTGCCATTGGTCTGTCCAATCCTGCCCGCCCCTGAAAAAAAAAAAATCGGG
>NW_028263104.1:0-1720 GCF_049901735.1 Notechis scutatus | reverse complement strand
CATATCTCAAAATGGAGGAAAAACTCCATTTAGTAGGAATACATAAATTTTGAATCTGACCTCCGATTTCAAAATGAAGCTCATTTTCATGTTCTTCGGGTGGAAAACATTCAAAAAACCACATGATTTTCATGGGCGAGCTTTTCCTGTGGAGTTATCCCAAGGCATATCTCAAAATGGAGAAAAACTCCATTTAGTAGGAATACATAACTTTTGAATCAGACTTGGTTTCAAAATTAAGCTCATTTTCATGTTCTTGGGGTGGAAAACATTCAAAAAACCACATGATTTTCATCGGCGAGCTTTATCTGTGGAGTTATCCCAAGGCATATCTCAAAATGGAGGAAAAACTCCATTTAGTAGGAATACATAACTTTTGAATCTGACCTCGGATTTCAAAATTAAGCTCATTTTCATGATCTTCGGGTGGAAAACATTCAAAAAACACATGATTTTCATGGGCGAGCTTTTCCTGTGGAGTTATCCCAAGGCATATCTCAAAATGGAGGAAAAACTCCATTTAGTAGGAATACATAACTTTTGAATCTGACCTCCGATTTCAAAATGAAGCTCATTTTCATGTTCTTGAGGTGGAAAACATTCAAAAAACCACATGATTTTCATGGGCGAGCTTTTCCTGTGGAGTTATCCCAAGGCATATCTCAAAATGGAGGAAAAACTCCATTTAGTAGGAATACATAACTTTTTAATCGGACTTCGGATTTCAAAATTAAACTCATTTTATTTATTTATTTTATTTTATTTATTTGATTTGCCAATTGTTTACAAGATAATAAGTATAAATGTATACATAGTTGTGAATACATGAAATGGTTACATATAAGAAAAATAAAAGAATAGGAGAAACAATAGGACAGGGACGGTAGGCACGTTGGTGCGCTTATGCACGCCCCTACAGACCTCTTAGGAAAGGGGTGAGGTCAATAGTAGACAGTCTAAGGTTAAAGTTTTTGGGGTTTGGGGAAGAAACTACAGAGTCGGGTAGAGTATTCCAGACATTGACCACTCTATTGCTGAAGTCGTATTTCCTGCAATCAAGTTTGGTGCGGTTTACTTTGAGTTTGTATCTATTGTGTGCTCTTGTGTTGTTATGGTTGAAGCTGAAGTATTCATTGACAGGTAGGACATTGCAATGTATGATTTTGTATACCATGCTTAAATCAGACCGAAGGCGGCGTAATTCAAGGTTTTCTAGTTCTAGAATTTCAAGTCTGGTGGCATAAGGTATTCTACAGCGAGTAGAGGAGTGGAGAACTCTTCTTGTGAAATATTTCTGGACTTTCTCAATTGTGCTAATATCAGATACGTAGTGTGGATTGCAGACTGATGAACTGTATTCGAGTATTGGTCTAGCAAATGTTTTGTATGCTCTGGTTAGTAGTGTGATATTACCAGAGAAAAAGCTACGTAGGATTAGGTTAACAACTCTTAATGCCTTTTTGGCTATGTAGTTGCAGTGTGCTCTAGCACTTAGATCATTAGAGTGAGTATTCCAAGGTCCTTTACAGAGCTTGGGTCATCAACAAGATCTTGACTATTCAGCTTGTATTTTATTTTCTGATTTTTTTTGCCAATATGTAAGACAGAGCATTTATTTGTTGAGATTTGAAGTTGCCATTTGTTTGACCATTCGGATACATAGTCAAGATCTTTTTGTAGGGTAGCAGTATTGTCTGTGGTATTGAACAGCTTTACATCA
>NW_028263103.1:0-3632 GCF_049901735.1 Notechis scutatus | reverse complement strand
TATTATTACTAATTTAAGTCAAGGCAATAACATTTTTGACTGGGCAAGACATGTGATTATTTCAGCATCTTATCTATATGGGATTATCTTGTCTGTGATTCACTGACAAACAATGCAGATGACATTGGGATGAGTGGACACCCTCCTTTGGTGGAAAAAAAAAACATTTTTGCCAAATTTGGGTATCACAGAGGCAAAGTTTTGGAAACAGGCTTTCAACTGAAAAAAGGGATTTTAAGCTATAGTTTCTCCTCTCACTGTATCCTGTATTTATTTTAAGTCTCTGGGCACCAGATACAATATTGCAAACACTTGTCAGAATATTAATCTTTCCCTTGAGATAATAGAATGAAAAGAGACTTGGCAAAGGACAGGATAAAGAATTTAGTTCTTTCTAAATCTTAATGCTGTATGTGTTACATGATAAATGACCGATAGAGCTTCCAATCTGCAAACTGTTGCCTTCAAAATATTCCGGAGACCAGCCAATGGGTGACAATTCAATATATAGTTTGGGAATTAAAGCAGCTGAAAACTAGAAGCTTCAGCCAATTTTTGCTGGAATGGGACCATTAACCCCTGCTGAGTTCCAAATTACAGGAGAAATGGAAAGTCGGTCAAAAGTTGCTTTCTGACATAGCACGCCAATTATGATGAAAATAATATTTCAGGTTCATAATTATGCTTTTATAAACCACATTACCGGTGTTCATTTGCCCTTTTAAATGATCTCTTTGATGAAAAAATATAGAGCTATGTATGGGATTGCAGTTAGAATCCTTACATCACATATGAACTCAAAAGAAATAGATCAGGTTTATTCTAGCATGTGTACAATTGCATAAATTTACTTTGTACTATATTTTAATTCTCAGAGCGGTTACTTATATGGTATATAGAAATAGACCATAATTCTGTAGGAGGAAATAATTTGCCCTTCAATCTTCATAATACATCTGCTCTACATTATAAAAATGTTATTAAGCTGTTTTAATAGAACATATTTCTCTGTGATGATCAGTATAGTAAAAGCTTATATGTTTCATGCTGTCCATGATATGACGAGAAAGCTTTTTTTTTTAGCTCTCTTGTATTTGGATATTACAAATTTATTCAGTAAAGCATGCAGTCATCATACATTTTATAAAGTTAGCAAAATATACCAACCTTCCAACAGACCTATTGACTGAAAAACAGCATTCCCCCTGGCATCTCCAGATAACAATTCTTTTTTAAAGTTGCATTTTATTTGTTCCAAATAAATGGACTATAGGAAAAAAAGAGCAGACATTCAGCCACTGTATATAGAGGGAGTTCGTGTGGAACAGGTGGTTGAATGTAAGTTTCTCGGGACCATCATTACAAATGACCTGACTTGGAACGCAAACACCGCTGCTTTAATTAAGAAGGCACAACAACGGTTGTATTTACTAAGGATTCTTAGGAAACAACAACTGGCTGAGAGTCTACTGACTACCTTCTATCGGAGTTCAATTGAGAGTATATTATCCTACTGTCTCTGTGTATGGTTCTCGAGCTGCACAGTGGCAGAGAAAAAGGCAATTCAGAGGGTGATCAAGACGGCCCAAAACATCATTGGCTGCTCACTCCCCTCTTTGGAAGAACTGTATAGAAATAGATGTAAGAGGAAGATACTTAATATATTGAATGACTCCTCTCATCCGGGACATCAGCTCTTTGAACTATTACCATCGAGAAGGAGATTTAGGGTATTAAGAACAAGGACGACCAGATTTAAGAACAGTTTTTATCCAAGTGCAGTTTTGAGTTTGAATGCAGGGTCATAAGATTTTTGTGGAATTTAAATGGCTGAGAGTAATGGGGTATTTACATTTTTAAAGTGCATAGAGATTATTGTATGGTTGGTTGTGTTTAGTTCAATTTTTTTCTTTTAGTGGTGTTTGTCCAGTTTTACTTTGTGGAAGAGCACCTCATTTCGTTGCACCTGTTAGCATTCTTATGTCTTATGTCTTATCTCCAGATTACAGATGGCAGAAAGAATCAGTTTTTCACACAACCATTTAATCCCCAGGAAGGCCATGCTTGTCTAAACTTGGAAGCTCAGCTGGCGTGGAAGAGACACCTCCAGGGAACACAAGGTTTGTAAGTTAAACTGAGAAGACAGTGGCAAATGGCTTCTTTACAGATACCAACCAAGAAGACTTTGTCCCAACGAATCAACAAAAAATTAAATTCAAGGAGAACTTACTTTGATGCAACTGCAAACTTCAGGGCCACATATGACTTCCAAACCTGAAGAACTCTAAAGAGCCCAAAGGCACATTTCAGAAGGCAACTGGACTTTCTTGTGTTTTTTCCTTGAAAATGTTTCACCTCTTATCCAAGAAGCTTCTTCAGTTCTGCAATTAAGTTCTTTACAACTGAAGAAGCTTCTTGGATAAGAGGTGAAACATTTTCAAGGAAAAAACACAAGAAAGTCCAGTTGCCTTTTGAAAAGCACCTTTGGGACAATCATGACCTGGATGATTGAGAATCTCCATAGACATTTCTAAAGAGCTTTGACAAACTGTAACCTTTAATTTGGCCAATGTCCACCAAATTTAAAGCAAAAGGAAGATGAAGTGGTCACTTTTTAAAAAACATATTTTTACTTATTTTTATTTTAAATTGTTATGCTGCCCATCTCACCGATACAGCTTTGTAGGCTCATGACTTTACAGGAATGGTGACTGAAGCCATGAACCAAAATTATGAGTCATATCAGGGAGAAAACTGTGACAGGTAGAGACAAAATATGAAAGTGCAGAAACAGTGATAACAATAGTTAAGACCCTGGTGTTCCCTGTCATAACATGGCTGTGAAAAGAGCCATTGAAAAAGCTGAATAAATAAAAAAAAATAGATGCTTTTAAATTCTGCTGCTGAAGAATGTTGAGAATTGGACTGCAAGAAGAACAAATCATTCAATCCTTGACAAAACAAAAATACCACACACTGAAAGTTATAACTTAAATATTTTAAATCCTCCAGAATTTTATAACATGATGCTTCCTATTTGAAGTAGCAAGATATCTAGTAATAAAATCTAAGAAAAGTTTCTGAATTATCTTTAAAGACAACTTAAAGGTTGCATATCAGGGCCACACAGTTAAGGTGGTGCCTCCATTTTATCTAAATTCTGTTTTAGTAAATTGGGCCTTCATTCAGCCCATACCCAACAAATGCCCTAAACCGATTCTGCTGCTAAAATCACATTTATCTCCAAACTTTTCAATGACACTACCTAGTAATTTTATATAAGTGAAAACATGTTCAGCCATTCAAATATCATGAAATTGTGCAGAAATCCTTCATGCTACTTTTTGGAATTGGCTCCAGTTATCTTTCAACCATCAATGCATTCACACATTCATGTACCAGTGTGAATTGCTTACATTTATTTTGTCAGGACTGATGGGCCACCTCTTGTTATCCCCATTGTGTCCTTTCATCTGGCAAAGATCTGGCGGAGATATTTCCCCATTATATTTCCCTCTATGTACCTTTCCAATCATCATCAGCTCCTAAAAATGTGCTTTAGACTAAATCCACAGAGAGAGAAATAAAATATTTTGATCCAATGTAGTTGGGAATAAACTGTATGGAATGAA
>NW_028263102.1:0-4006 GCF_049901735.1 Notechis scutatus | reverse complement strand
TCATGTAGTTATTAAACAACAGAACGGATTCCCATGGGACCCTCTTAGCCTAGGAGTAAGAGGAAATGGGTAGAGGTTGTTAGGTCATCATTTGGAGTTTCCTTGGAAACAGGAATGGAATCACTAAAAACACAAACTCATATTCCATTGCTAGATATGATACTATGATCAATTATATAACAAATAATAAAGCTTCCAAATGGAGAACTACCATCTTTAGAACAGGTTCTACCATGCCTCTTTTAATACATGGAACTGAGATGTTGGAAAAGATACAAAATCAAGATTTAAGGATTTATCAGTCATTGCAATAAGGGTTGCATCAAATTCCACACAGAATTTGAGTGGCATTTATCTCAAAGGGCTTAGTAGATACATCAGTGGATGGTTGAAGACAGAACCATCATTTCTTGAGCTGGGTGGAAGGGGATTTCCTCACAGAGTCACAGCCACACTTTTGACACAATACTCAATGAGCTTGTGGGTGAGAAGTTAGCTCTAATATAGCAAAATTTCATCTCTAGAGCTTTAATTTTTGGTCAGGAGTTCTGGAATTATTATTATTTTTTTTGTAAAAAGGTTTTTTTATTGATTTTAACAACAAACAAAAACACAAACAACATAAGACATGACATAAAAACATCATTATTCTTCTTCATATATTTACAGACAGTGCATCGGTTGGTTTATCACTCCTTTTTGTGCATCTATTTCATAACCTTCATAATAGTTATATTACATAGTAACTCATATTATCAATCAACAATTGTATATCCTAATATTGTTATTAAACAATCATTTAACTGATTTCAATAATTCATACTTAAACGAGATAACTATAGTTTATTTAACTTATCTTATTACGAATCATAAAATCATACCAAGTCTATCATAATGAAATATTCTAAAAATGTTATCAAAGCCAAGAAAAAAGAAAAAAGAAAAAAAAGAAATATATATAATCATTATCTCCTAAGTTTCTAAGTATTCTATTATTATATTGCATTATCTAACCAATGGTAAAAAGATCCCAAATTTCATAAAATTGTTTATCTTCTTGTTCTCTAATTTCAAATGTCAATCTACTCATTTCAGCACAGTTCAATATTTTCTTAATAATTTCTTCCTCCAATGGTATTTTCTCACTTTTCCAGTTTTTTAGCAAATACAATCCTAGCCGCTGTTAATACATTTACAATCAGATACTTTAAATTTTTATTAAATGTATCAGGTAAGATTCCCAATAAAAAAATCTCTGGTTTCAAATCTATATGTTCCTTTGTCATTTTTTCCAACCACATGCGAATTTTAGTCCAATATTTTTTTGCGTCCTCACAAGTCCACCACATGTGGTAATATGAGCCAGGAGTCTGATGACATTTCCAGCATTTTTCAGATTTGTTCTTGAACATTCTTGCTATTCTTGTCGGAGGAAAATGCCACCTGTAAAACATCTTATACAAGTTTTCTTTATATGCTACTGACATTGTCATTTTATAATTTTGAGACCACAATTTTTGCCATTTCTCCAAATCAATCCCATATCCAAAGTTTTTCCCCCAAGCAATCATTGTTTCTTTAACTTGTTCTTCCTCTAGTTTAATTTCCAACAAATGACTATATAGTTTTTTAATCACCTTTTCATCAGAACCTGTCAAAATCCTATCTAAATCAGTCAATTTATCATAAAATCCTTCTGTTTTAGAATCTTTAAGATACCTTGAGTGTATTTGCGCATATGAAAACCAACTCATCTTTATATCTTGTTCTTCTAACTTTTGCATCGTTTTAAGTTCACCCTTTTCATCCAATATTTCCCCATATCTAACTGTTTGTTCCTTCTTATAAACTAAGAAAGAAAAAGCTTCGATAGTTGATAACCAAACTGGAATTTTCAAATAACATTGTTTCTTAATTTTCTCCCAATTCAACCATAACGATTCCCGTATATAGTGCCTTCTAAAATAGCCCTGGGATTTAGTTCCTTTATACCACAAAAAAGCATGCCAACCCAACAATAGGTCATGTCCTTCCAATATCAATAATCTAGTCTTTCTTAATGTTATCCATTCTTTAGCCCACATTAAGTTTGCAGCTTGATAATACAACTCCCAGTTAGGAAGGCCAAATCCTCCTCTAATTCTGGCATCCTGTAAAAGTTTTAATTTTATTCTCGCTTTCTTACCTTGCCATATGTATTTCAACACAATTTTATTTAATTCTTCAAAATAGTCCTTACTTAGCTTGATTGGTATTGTTTGAAACAAATATAAGATTCTAGGTAGAATATTCATTTTAATTGTTGAAATTCTACCTATCAAAGACAATTGTAAATTTTCCCACTTTTTCAAGTCGGATGCTATCTGCTGTTTAAGTTTGATATAGTTATTCTCTTTCAATGTAATACATCTTGAAGTCAAAATTATCCCCAAATATTTAACTTTATTCGTAACTTGAATTTTCAATAGGTCTGCCAACTCTTCTCTTTGTCTCAATAACATGTTTTTTGTCAAAATCTTTGTTTTCTCTTTATTTATTTTCAAGCCAGCCATCTCACCATATGTCTCTATCTTTTCCAGTAATTTTAAAGCTGTCTCTAAAGGGTCTTCCAAAATAAAGACCAAGTCGTCTGCAAAGGCTTGCAACTTAAATTCCTCCTTTTTAACTTTCATTCCTTTTATGTTTGTGTCCTCTCTAATATTTCTGTTTAACACTTCCAAAGTCAATACAAATAGCAGAGGGGATAATGGACATCCTTGTCTTGTGCCTTTTTAATATTGATAGAATCTGTAAATTCTCCATCTATCATCACTTTGGCTGTCTGCTTACAATATATGGTTTCTATTGCTTGGATAAATTTTCTAGCAAAACCCATCTGTTCCAGTAACAATAACATAAATTTCCAATTCACGTTATCAAATGCTTTTGGGCACCTAAGAATATCAAAGCCATTTGTTTTTCAGGATGTGCCTCATAATATTCCAAAGTATCCAGAATTATTCTCATGTTGTCTTTAATTTGTCTCTTTGGTAAAAATCCATTTTGATCAGGATGAATAAAATTGTTTAAGTATTTTTTAAGCCTTTCTGCCAAAATTGAAGTAAAGATTTTATAGTCTGCATTTAATAAGGAAATGGGTCTATAGTTCTTAATTTGTAGTGGGTCAGCCCCTTCTTTTGGAATGAGCGTAATATAAGCTTCTGACCATGTTTTAGGCATTTTCTTGTTTATCATAACTTCATTCATAATTTCTAACAATGAGATACTCAACGATTCTTGTAGTGTTTTATAAAATTCTGCCGGAAACCATCTGGTCCTGGGGCTTTCCGTTATTCTGCCTATTAAGTGCTTCAGTTAATTCCATCATTGTTATAGGATTTTCTAACATTTTCCCAGTTTCATCCGGTATCTTAGGTAAGTTGGCATTTTGTAGGTACTGTTTAATTTTCCCCTCATCAAGATCCTCCTGCTTATATAATTGTGCATAAAAGTCTCGAATAATTCTCTTTTTCTCCTTATTACCATAACAGACTTGACCTTGTTCATCCATTAATTGTAGTATTTTCTTGGATTCTTTCTCTTTTCTCAATTTATATGCTAACCATCTACCTGGCCTATTTGCATCTTCAAAGTAGTTCTGTTTAGCGCTTCTAATTTTTTGGGCCAATTCTTCTTTCTCTGTTTGGTCCATTTTATGTTTAATTATGTCCATTTTAAGTTTAATATCTTTTTTCCAGGAGTTCTGGAATTATTTTTTAAAAACTAACAAATTCCAGGGCCTAAAACATTTGAAAATCTCTGCTCTAGTCTTTCTACCACTCATTTTATCATTTGACATTGCTTCAAAAAAAAAAAACCAAAAGTCATTCCATGTTCTAGCATTTAGGGATAACTGAGTACTTTCTATATCTTCTTCTTTAATATGACAAGACTTTCCATAATTCTTTATCCCTACAACAGGGAGGGACTGTCACTAGCAGGGTATATGAGAATTTCTTCCTGTGAA
>NW_028263101.1:0-5020 GCF_049901735.1 Notechis scutatus | reverse complement strand
AGTCTGCAGCCCGGTGATTTTCCTTCCCACATTGGAAGCATGCAATGGTTTTGGGTTTTGCCGCCATCCCTCCCTTTGAGGTTTTAAGGCTTCTCAAGGGCTGGTAGGGGAGGACTTGCTCCAACCAAGGCCCCCACCCCGGCATCTGTTTCGGGTCAATCATTTCACCTCTGCTGCCAGCATGTACCACAGCTGCAGCTCACTGGGGTCTCTTTTGGCAATACAGCTTCGATAAACATCTTTATTCAAACCATCTTTAAAAACTTCTATCAGGGCTCCCTGGGACCAGCCTCGAATATGGCATGCCAGCTCTCTAAATTCCTGGGTGTAATCGGCAACTGATCTACACCCCAATTTATGCTTTTCATCCTAATTCTAGCCTTATGTTCAGCTAGTGTACCTTCAAATCTGGCATGCAGCACTGTCATGAACAGGTCATAATTCAACAGTTGGGGGTCATTATCATTATGCAAAGTCACCATCCAGTTTGCAGCTGTTCCCTCCAGAGCCCTGGTCACACATCTAACTTTGGCTGCTTCCAAGGAAAAATCCTCCCCATATTGCTCCATATGGCTCCAGACTTGTGCCAGGAATAATCCTAACTCCTTGGGATCTCCTCCATATTTTACTTCCAACAGAGGCACCTTTGAAATTCTACACCTTCTGGCAATTACTCCCCCTGCCAGGAGTCCCTGGGCTGCTGCGGCCTGTTGCTGCTACCTGTTGATTTATGGGGGTAGCTGCTCTGGTTCTTTTGGCTGGGGTTACCTCCCCATCTTCCCCCTCATACCTTTGATCAGTCTGAGTTTCTCCAACAGCTTCATTTAGAAGATGCAGGGCTTGAGTTAGTAAAAAATTCCTTCTTTCCTTCTCTTGCCATGGCTCTTCTCTTCCATGCCAGTGGGTAGTGGTCACTCCTGGAGGAGACTTTTCTTCAAGATCTTTCCAGCCGACTCCCAGGGACCATTTGGGCTTTACAGCTGGTTTTTTGCCAAGACTTAATTCTGCTAATAAGTCGGCTTCCCCTGCCACCTCTAACAACAGGGAATCTGGTCCTCCAGTTGCTCCCAGATCTTCTTGGTCACTGGCTGGATTAGACATTGTGCTCAAACCCCCTCAGAAGAAAGTTTGTTAATTCTCCAGGTAGGCTGGTAAACTGAGATTCAGAATAATGTCAGATGGTGCTTCATTCAAAATCCAAGAAAGAAATACTTAGACTCCATTAATTAAAAAAAATATATTTTACTGGAAATTAAGTGGTAGCAACAAAAGAATTCTGAATCTGAGAAAATGAGCGCGTAGAATCACATATACAAAGTGATGGCAATATTCTCCCATCCCCAATAGTTCAATTGGCTCATCCAATTAAAAGTTGTGTATAGCATCATGTGGGCATCTCCATGTGGTGATGAGGCCTCTGTCCGTTGACCTTGGCATATTTTGATAAAGAGTTGTGGTTGCGCATAGCATAGGATAGAAGCCTAAACAAGAAACTTCCTCCCCCAACTTATACAGTTCTGTTTTGTGAAACCTCCAGTTCAATTCCCATAATCATGTCCCCTCTCCTCCCCCCGTTACTTATGACAGCTGTAAGATGCAAAGCAAAGGGAAAAAATCTTGAAGGCTGACACTCAGGGTTTAATACAAAGCAGATACAGTGTAATAGTGGAATGACAGGCCTGAGTAGTGCGGTGGCTCAGTGCTGAAGACGCTTGTCTTCCACTCAGAAGGTTGATAGTTCAATCCTAGGTCACGGCGGATGTTTTTCTCCTAGGTTGCAAACTCCATGCAGGCGCTCAGAAACGGCATCCAGCCAGTAAATGCTCAGCTCCATCCAGTCACCCAGACTCTACCCCAAATTAAGGGATTACAAGAAGTCATCATAAAAAAGAAGTGGAATGACAGGACCATTTCCTGCTCCTACTTGCCTCCCAAATAGAACCCAGAAGGATTTGAAAACTGGAATTTGTGGCTTAAATAAAAGAAAGGAAGGAAGGGAAGACAATTCCTAAATGAAATTCTGCTTATGGATCAATTCCTTCTGATTCTGATCTATAGAATTTATTTTCAAATTTATTCAGCTCAGCTATTAATGACTATTAATGTGCAGCATCCAGGAAGGAGCTAGAAATGATGGACAGAGTCCTGCAGTCAGGGCCACTCTTTCCTGCTGTAGTGCCATAAATGGCGGATGTTTTTCCTACCAGCTGGTGATGTGCTGAAGAGGGAGGGCAGCAAAGAGAAGGAACACATCTCTCACTTGTCTATCATGGGCTGCTCTTAAATAACCAGGACAATATTGTTCAACTTCTGCCATGGTGTTGAAACACAGCCTGGCATTTGCAGCAAACTGCCTGGACAATTGAGTCATTCAAATATAAACTATGGGCTGCTAAGTGGGACCAAAAGTTACAGTCTTATGTTGCTGGTGCTTAGAAGACTGAAATGGTTTCTCCTTCATTTTGGAGGACAACTAAAGTGCTGCTGCCTTTCTTCAAACCTCTGTCCAGCGTAGGAACAGGTATTTGCCTCTGTAATAGTCTGCCATGAAAGAAGATATTGGACATCTGTCTTCAAAGTACCCTGAAACCTGAAGCAAATTGGGTGCACATTCAGAGCAGCAGCATCCTACATGTGGATCATCCCTTTTGGAAATTTCCTGGGCCTAAACATCTTGCTGTTTTCCTCTTCTTTTAAATATTCTCAAGTTCTTTAGGAGTTTTGTCCTCTCTCAAATGGATGTTATGGTGCTTTTCAAATATCATATCTTTAAACTGATGTATATTGGGCATGGAGTTTTATTATAATATGGTAAAAATCACTCTGGAAAATACTGTAGATTGTAAAAGATGGGATATATGTGTAACACTAAATTGTTCTTAATTTTTCTCTAACCTGCTAGAGAATCATAGCACAACATTTTACTATCCAAGCAAGGAGGATGGGCTCCTGAGTACACTGTGTCAGAAAAATATCTGCCATTGCATGGAAGGTAAAGTGTTAACCTGGCAAAGCAGGTGTTTTCTCCCGAGATAGAAATTCCCCAGGTCAAGAGCTTGTTTGCAGTCTTTGCATCATTCTCATATTTACTTGGGAAGTTCTTACCTCCCTGCTTGGTTAGATAGTAATGAAAAACCTTCAGAGGAAAGAATTTCTTGCAGTAACCCCAATTTGTCCAGAGGTGGTATTCAGCAGGTTCTGACCAGTTCTGGAGAGCCGGTAGTGGAAATTTTGAGTAGTTCGAAGAACCGGCAAATCTGACTAGAGATTTTACAGTATCCTTCCCCTGACACGCCCACCAAGCCATGCCCACAGAACTGGTAGTACAAATGTTTGAATCCCACCACTGAATTTCTCCTTCTGTGTGTCCTACACTAAGAACATGCTATCATGCCCAATAGACAGGAAGAGCTATGCTAGCTGTGTGCAAGGATTTGTAGGCATTATAACAGCTTTTTATAATACAAGGCATGTCTAGGAATTCAAGAATCCTGTCCAAAGCTGACTTATGAACACTATATTCCTGGCAATGCCCTTGTTTCATAATTGAAACTGAAACAAAGATGACATCATCCCCTCCCGCATGACCACTAATATGAATCCAACATGCTGCTCGCTGAAGCACCCGGACTCCCACTGGTGGGATGGGGTCCTTCAGGCATTTAGCTTGGCTGCCTGTTTCTGCAACCTTAAATACTCAGTCATTTGGATCCATTTCCTACAGAAAACAAAATACCGGGATCTTTCATCTCTCTCTCTAATCTCTCTCTCTCTCTTCCTCCCTCCCTCCCCCCTCTCTCTCTCTCTTGTCTCTCTCTCTCTTTCCTCTCCCTCCCTTTCTCCCTTTCTCTGTCTTGTCTCTCTCTCTCTCTTTCCCTTTCTCTCTCTCTCTCTCTCTCTCTCTTGTGTGTGTCTTGTCTCTTTTTCACTCCCCCTCTCTGTCTCCGGGGGTGGGGGTGGGGGGAAAGGAACCTCTGAACTGGTGCTGGGTGGTGGGAATCTGATGTCTGGGGGCTAATGAGCCACGTGTTGAAGACCAGATGGCTGGAGAGGAAGTGGGGCAATCCTGCAGTCTCCCTAGCAAACCTGTGTCCTGTCTGCTGCCTCCATGCATCAAGGAGGCCGAGCAGAAGCGGGAAGAGTGCAGACCTCCTGTCCGCAGGAAGGGGCTGCCAGTGATGCCCTCAGGTGAAGATGTTGCGAGGGGGAGGCTTGACCCTTCTCCTTAGGAGCTGCAAAGTGCTCACTGCCCCTCTGGCACCCGCCAAGCTTCCTCCTTCCCACTGGGCATGTGAGTGCTTCTGGCAAGGAGGAAGGGAAGCACGGTGGGATGAGACTTGGCAGCTGCCAGAGGGGCAGGGAGGGAGCACCCAGGAAGGGCTCTGATGCCACAATCTCCTGCATGCTACCCTCCCTCCCCGCGCGCATCACTTCATCCACCGCCGGTATCATCCCTGTTGCAGACACGGGTGCACTGCGGACCACCAATATTTTCTCACGGACCACCGGTTGGCAACCTCTGCACAAGAGCATGGTAAATCCCTTGGAGCTAGAAAACATGTTTGGCTGAGTTCACCTAACATGCTGGCAAAAGCTGTGAGTGAACCCAGCCTTTGGCACTAGTACACTTCATGAGCCCAGAGGATATTTTATAAGACTCTGCTTCTTTGTTTCCAGAAAAATGCAGCTCAATGAAAAAGATTGCATCTATGCCCAACAACACAGTGAAGATGGAGGCTACCTGTAAATCTGAAGTAGATCATGGCATTGCACAGGGTTGCCAGCAACATGGCTAAATCCTGACACATCTTTGTTTGAAGGTTTGCTTTTCTGCTGCTTTTCTGCCCTCAAAATACAAAGTGCCTATTTATCCAGAGAGTTTCTTGTGACACTTGGGGCCAAAGGGAAGCACCTCAACTGGTGATTTGTGTTAGGAAGGAACCCAGGGGGCTAATGCTGCTTCTCAACTTAGTATTATCCCCTCTCGAATCAGCTTCTAACAGAAATATGGGTTTAGTTA
>NW_028263100.1:0-5805 GCF_049901735.1 Notechis scutatus | reverse complement strand
TTCTCTATCTATTTATCCCTCCCTGGCTGCCTGCGTGCCTGCCTTCTTCCTTGTCTGCCTGACTGCCTATTATCTATCTATCTATCTATCTATCTATCTATCTATCTATCTATCTATCTATCTATCTATCTATCTATCTATCTATCTATCTCTATGTATCTATATATCTATATATCTCTCTTTCCTGCCTATCTATCTATCTATCTATCTATCTATCTATCTATCTATCTATCTATCTATTTATCTATCTATCTATCTATCTATCTATTTATCCCCGCCTGCCTGCCTGCCTGCCTGCCTGCCTGCCTGCGTCTATTTATCTGTCTGTCCATTAATCTATTTATCTATCTATTAATCTATCTATCTATCTATCTATCTATCTATCTATCTATCTATCTATCTATCTATCTATCTATCCATCCATCCATCCATCTATGCCTGCCTGCCTGCCTGCCTATCTGTCTGTCTATCTATCTGTCTGTCTGTCTATCTATCTATCTATCTATCTATCCATCATCTATCTATCTATCTATCTATCTATCTATCTATCTATCTATCTCATGTCTGTCTGTCTGTCTGTCTGTCTGTCTGTCTGTCTGTCTGTCTGTCTATCTATCTATCTATCTATCTATCTATCTATCTATCTATCCCAGCCTGCCTGAGTGACTATCTCTCTCTCTATCTGTCTCTCTGTCTGTCATCTATCATCTATCTATCTATCTATCTATCTATCTATCTATCTATCTATCTATCTATCTATCTATCCACCATCTAATTATCTATCTATCTATCCACCATCTAATTATCTATCTATCTATCTATCTATCCATCCATCCATCCATCCATCCATCCATCCATCCATCTATCATCTATCTATCTCTCGATCTATCTATCCCTATTTGCCTTCCTCCCTGCCTGCATATCTATCTATCTATCTATCTATCTATCTATCTATCTATCTATCTATCTATCTATCTAATCATTCATCTATCCCTGCCTTCCTGCATGCCTATCTATTTATCTATCTATCCCTGTCTATCTATCTATCGATCTATAACTACCGTATATACTCGAGTATAAGTCGACCCGAATATAAGCCGAGGCACCTAATTTTACACAAAAAAACTGGGAAAACTTATTGACTCGAGTATAAGCCGAGGGTGGGAAATGCAGCAGCTACTGGTAAATTTCAAAAATAAAAATAATTAATTTGGGAAACGATCTCACTATCATGAAAGGTTTAATTGATTCACTAACCCAAAAGAAGAAGAAGATGATGACAGTGGGAGGCAGGAGTCACTCCCCTGAGTCAGGAGTCGCTACCGCGGCGCGGCCCCAGTCCTGCGTCACCTCGGGAAGGGAAAGGCAAAAAGGAAGAGCTGCGGCAGCGCTTGCAACAGCAGCAACAGCGGCACCGGAGGCTCAGGCTCAGCGGCTCCTGGTTTTGCCCCACCCTTCTCAAGGCAACGCGGGACCGGAGCCGCACTGGCGGCAGCAACTCCCGACAGCCCCAGCCGGACACCTGAGCGGAGATGTAGGTCCGGTGCGGCCCTGTTCTTCTTGGGCAGCCGGGCGCCCGCAACGGCGCCCACGGCGGCAACAGGCAGTTCCGCCCGGGCTCCGCTCAGGTGTCCGGCTGGGGCTGTTGGGAGCTGCCGCCCGGTGCGGCCCCAGTCCCGCGTCGCCTCGGGAAGGGGAAAGGCAAAGCGCTTTGTGCCTTTCCCTTCCCGGCTGGGGCTGTTGGGAGTTGCTGCCGCTGGTGCGGCCCCAGTCCCGCGTCGCCTCTGGGTTGGCCCCAGGAGCCCAGGTACGTCCAGCTGCCTCCCACAAACAAGGTGGGGGCGAGAGAAGCTTCCTGCGTGGAGGCGGGCAATCCTACCGTGTCCTAGAAGGGAGTGGGCCCCTAACCTTCAGTCCTTTAGGAGGCGTCCCTCGCCACTGAAGACGCTGAACCCGGAGCCTGCCTGGAGTGGCCTGATGTCCACGGAGCCCTTCCTTTCTCTTCGCTCAGAAAAGTCCTTGGCAACAGTCTGGCATCTGGATCGGTGCTTCTTTGGGTATCCTCAGTCGCTGCATTGCCCTGATAAAGCAACTGGCCTGGAACTGCGGGCACCTGCCACCCTGCTGCCAACAGTTGGACTCTTTCTTGTGGATACCCAGCCTTGATAGGGTCTGGGGAGCTGCCAATGGTGACCAGCAGGGGCGGTGGCCTTGGCAGAACACAGCAGGAGTCTTGGGCAGAAGCTGTATCCGTAGAGGCAGAAGGGGCAGCCTCGCCCCCCAAACTTACTGGACCCCTGAGCAGAAACGCTGGCCAAACCGAGACCCAGAAGAGCCAGGGGGCAACTAAACAAAACATTCATCAAAAGGATGAACGAGAGTTAAGACTGTGGACTGTATGGATTCAATCTGGATTGGGAATAAAATGATTCTAGATTTACTAAACCCCAGTTACTTCTTCCTGGCCTGTCCTCTTGTTGGAGCCAACAGTGGTTTATGGTTCACTAAACCTTGGGGTACTTAGTGGGTGTTCTGCTGAACTGTGACTGAAGCAGGCCAGTTACTTCTGCCCAGAGCACCAAGGAAAGTATTATCAGGATGCGGCCCAGGACCTGCATTTCAGGGGGCTCCCCTGGCCCTGATTAAAAAGCCAGATCTGAGCTGTGTTCAGACCAGCCTTTGCACCTCGCCTCTCTTTGGTGGGAACTACTGGGTTCTCCGAAGAGGGTGGGGCTGTTTTTGCTCTGAATGTTATCACAACTTCACGTGGGTTCTGTCCTCCTTCAGGGCGGTCTGAATCAACCCGCCAGGCCAGAGTTGTAATTTGTTGCCTGGCTTCCCTGCAATCACAACTACCCCACTACTCCAGGGTCAGATGGAGCAGAGACCTCATCAGGCTGGCCTCTCTCCGCCCCCCCCCCGCCCTTCTCAAGAGCCTGGAAGCTCTTCATGTCCTTCATGTGCAGCCTGGAAGAATGAATGACTTCCAAAGCTCTGGGCTCCATCAGGCCCCTGTCAGGCGCAAGTCCCAAATGGGGTCAGGGTGTCCCTTCTCGGGAGGGGTGTGAGATTGCACAAGAAGCAGGAAAGAATCCCAGAACAGCTCCTGCGTAGTCACGTGTTCCCTTTTCCCACCCTGGTGCTCCTCTCAGGTTTGCTAAAAAACAAAACCACCCGGGTGACCCTCCTGCCTTCTGGAGGGCACAGGCGCCGGCAGAGTCCAGAGGGGAGCGCGGCGACCGTCCGGCTGGCAGGTGGGACTGCGAGCATTTGGGGGACTTGGCTGCCTCAGGACCCGCATCCCCTGCTCTCCTCGAGGAAGCGTGCCTTTCGCTCTGTGGCGGAGGAACCAGCCGGCAAGGCAACCAGGGGCGCCTCAGGCGTATCAGCGAGAGGGACGAATTCACGGCTTCGGAAGGCCGGACCGGAGCCCCCTCCCCAGCCCCTCCGGGCAGAGGGGCCGGCCTCCCGGGACCAGCCGCTCCGGCGGAGAGAATTGCTGAGCCGAAGGTGCCCTGCGAAGCCTCGTTCACCAGCCCAGCCGGGAAAGAGGAGCAGCCGCTACGGGAACAGTTTACTGCCATCGCCCTCAAAAGGGGGCAACCGGACAGGGAATCCGAGGGCAGCGCTCATTGTGTGCCGGAGGCGACAAGCCCCGCTCGGGTGGACGTGTTTGCCCAGAGACCCCGGACGAAGCAGTGGCAAAGCTCCGCTGACATCCGCGGGCAGACAGGCGAACGCGGGACCTTCTCCTCCAAGGGCGCCCGGCGCTTTTCTACCCACCCCCGGCCCGTCTCTTTCAAGCGGCGGCGACTGCGGGTGGGGGTCGTCCCTGCGGGGACACCGGTGGGCGCGGAAAGAGGGGTGGGTGGGAGAAGCTCCTCTCCCTGCCCCGACCCGGGGTCTTCCCCTTCTCCCGGTACAGGAGCTCAGCGGTGCTGGGCGGGCGCCAAAGACGACGCTCGGGCTCGGTCAGAACCGTCCGGCGCGCCTGATCCGATGCTAGCACAGCGGCTGCGCGCAGCTTCGCTCCAGCGGCGGCCTTCCAAGCCGTGGCCTTTCCCTTCCCGAGGCAACGCGGGACTGGGGCCGCACCGGCGGCAGCAACTCCAACAGCCCCAGCCGGGAAGGGAAAGGCAAAAAGCGCTTGCCTTTCCCTTCCCGAGGCGACGGGACTGGGGCCGCACCGGCGGCAGCAACTCCCAACAGCCCCAGCCGGACACCTGAGCGGAGCCCGGGCGGAACTGCCTGTTGCCGCCGTGGGCGCCGTTGCGCGCCCGGCTGCCCAAGTAAAGAACAGGGCCGCGCCGGACCATCGGAGAAGCGGAGCAAAGCCGGACACCAGCAGCCGCCTCCTCGGCGCAGAAAGCCTCCCAACCAGCCGGCCGGTCTCCTCCTCCTCGGTCACACAGAACAAACAGGCAGAGAAGGAGGAGAGCAGCTGGCCAGCCGGGAGGCCTCCTGCTGCGAAAGAGGCAGCCAACGATGTCCGGTGCCGTCCTGCTCCATGCACTGGCTGCTCGGACTTGCCGGGCCCGACACATAGAACAGGGCGGTGCCGGATGTTGGAGAAGCCGAGCGGAGCCGGGCGACCTCGGCTCGCGTTGTTTTCTGAGCCCGCGAGCCTAGAGCCAGGGCGCTTTCATTGCACGGTGGAGCTTCTTGTCTCGGGAAAAACCGGCCGTCGTTGCTGCCCCCTGAGGGGAGGGCGATTCTGGGCTGCGCGATTGGGGGACTTCGTGGCTTTGGGTGGGAGCGAGGACGGACAGAGTCTGTGAAGCGGGGCTTGCCTGCCCTTGCTGGCTGCCTCTGCTTCCTTAGGGGCGGGAAGGGGGCTCATCTGGACCAAGGGTGAGTCTCCCCTCAGTTTCCCCTGAAGGATCTTCCGTCGCTTTTGCCTTCTCCCTACATCTTCCCTCTGTTAAAATTCCCCCACACACACACTTATTTTTGGGCGGATAGATTTCATGTCTGAGCATTTTCACATGACGGTGGGTCTTTCCCCCTAAAAACAGTTAAAAAAAGAAAAATATATCCTCATGCAAGAACTTTTCTGCTTCCGATTACCCCCATGCTTAAAAGTTGCAAAGGAAACACGGAAGCAGGGAAGCGCCTGCCCAGCTCTACACCATTTTTTTTTCAGAGGGGAATCTGACTCGAGTATAAGCCGAGGGGGATTTTTTCAGCACAAAAAAATGGGCTGAAAAACTCGGCTTATACTCGAGTATATACGGTATGCAGACAGACATAGATCCCTTCAACCACCATTTAATGTGGGAGACAAAGTATATTTGTCAAACAAATATCTTAAATTGAAACTTCCTAGTTGGGACCAAAAGTTGGGACCAAAATTTTTGGGTCCATTCCCAATTTCTAAAATGATCAATCCCATCACTGTCCAATTAAGTCTTCCTTGACTATTAGGGAAAATTCATCCAGTTTTCCACAGTAGTTTATTAAAATCAGTTTCTACATCATTGATAAGACCAATACCAGTTGCTCCCCATTGTACAGGGTGAGACACATTATGAAATTTAAAAAATCGTGGATTCTAGATTACATTGAGGACGATTGCAGTATTTGGTTTAATGGAAGGGTGTTCTGTCTCACCTGTATCCACAGGTGAGAATCCAAAGTTCCAAAGTTCAAATGCACAAACCGACAGACCCAGACACGAGTCAATTACTTCTGTTTACTCAGTCCTTGGCAGTCTTCCTGGAATCTGTCTGGCAAGACCATAAATCAAGACGCATTCTTCAAACCGAGCCAAAATACACTTTGCTTCAAGCGGGGGAGGGCGTTAAC
>NW_028263099.1:0-6807 GCF_049901735.1 Notechis scutatus | reverse complement strand
CTCCATTTTTCTAATTGACTGATATTACTGGATTTAATGTAAGTCTTACTGAACTGTTTTTTGACACTGGACTTTGATATTTGGATTATCCCTGGATTGAAAACCGACTGATTTTACCTGTGAATGACTTTGGACAGCTTATTTTGGACTTTGCTTAAACCTTTCTGGAAGTAAAAACCTATATTTACTGTACAGTGTATCTGTGTACTGTGTGTGTATTATTCAAACACTTCTCTCAAATACGTCTCCCTGTATGTGCTCATTCTCCTAACGGGGAATTACCTCAACACTGGTTATGGGCCCAGGCCATACCAGGCTCAGATAACTGAGAGTTAGTGTGAATACACAGTACTGTATACAGACAGCTGTTTACTGTTTAATTGTGGGTTACTATCCTGGTAAAGATGGCACAAGACACTTCAACAAGTCTATCACTCATAACCCGGTTGGATGGAACAAACTATGTTTCCTGGTCTATGAAATGCAGTCTACTTCTGCATAGAGAAGGTTTATGGAATGTAGTTCAAAATCCACCAGATGTAAATGCTTGGGATCCAGAAAATGAGGATGATGCCAAGAAGATTGCTGACTTTAAACAGAACAATGAACGAGCTCTTTGTATAATTGGACTAACACTGAGTGACCAGCAGCTAGTCCATATTCGTGGAGAAGAGTCTGCTGCTAGGTGTTGGGAGAATTTGAAGAGGATTTATGTTCGTGACAGTGTAGGTACACACATACATCTTACACGTAAACTATTTAGAGCACGTCCTCTGAAAGGTGGAGATATGTTAGCTCATTTAAACTTCATGAAAAGAACTTTTCAAGAGCTACATGAAAAAGAACTGATATTTTCAGAGCTGCATCAAGTTTATATCATTCTTTCCTCATTGGATGAAAGTTATGATGATTATGTATCTTCACTGGAAGTCCTGCCCAGAGATAAACTGACATTGACTGACATTACTGGAAGATTATTAGAAGAAGCAAGAAGACGGCTGGATAGGGACCAACTGAGGAAGAAACAACCACAAGAAGAGGATTTATCTTCAACTGCCTATACTGTTAGGAAATCTTTTTCTAGTGGGACTAGGGGACATATACCTAAATTCTGTAAAAAGGGAAAACAACAGAATACTGATAAACACCAGAAGGCCAAGAAGAATGTTAGTTTAGCTATGTCTAGCAATTCAACTGTAAACAATGATTTGTGGGTTGTTGATAGTGGAGCATCACAATGCATTACTAAAGAAAGAAACAGGTTTGTAAAGATGTCCACGGGTAAACAACATGTATCATTGGCAAATGGATGGAAGATTAAAGCATCAGGTGAAGGTACTGCATATTGTTCTTGTATAAACGAACATTTAACTATGTTATATGTACCTAAACTGAAATTTAATTTGTTATCAGTAAGGGCTTTAGTTAATCTTGGTTATGTAATAACCTTTAGGGGAGATAACTGTATAATAGAGAAAGAAGGTAAAAGTGTTACTGCTACTTTAAAGAATGATTTATATGTAATACATGATGATCAGCTGAAGATGGCTAACTCAGTTTATAACAATGTTAAGCCACATGATAAATGTATACATTTACTACATAGACGTCTGGGGCACATTAATTTCAAAATGCTCAAACAAACTATTGAATTGGCAGAGGGAGTAAAATTGAAACCATGTAGCAAGTATTTAAACTGTAATGATTGTAGTCAAGAAAAGAGTAAGGTTACTCCAGCAAACAATCTTAATGGGTTTAAGACCAAAGAACCTTTAGAGGTTGTGTTTGCTGACATAATTGGTCCTAAGAAACCAAGTTTAGGAGGTGCCTGCTATATTTTGAGTATTATGGACCATTACTCACGATATGGTTTCTGCTATCTTATGAAAAACAAAACAGAAACATTCCAACATTTCTTTAACTGGTTAAGGTTTGCTGAGAGAAAAATGAAAAGTAAAGTAATTACTTTAGTAACTGATAATGGGACTGAATTTTTTAACAAGAAATTCCAAACTATGTTGAAATTGGCTGGTGTTGAGCATAAATGTTCTGCACCTTACAGACCACAACATAACTCGTTTATAGAATGAAGAGGGCAAACATTACAAGCCATGGCTCGCACTATGTTATCTGATTCAGGTTTACCTGAAACACTGTGGGGTGAGGCCATAATGTGTAGTAACCATGTTTTAAACATTGTAGTAAATACAACAACTGGAGAATTACCATTCACCCGTTGGCATGGCAGAAAGCCAAATTTAAATTACCTACACACATTTGGAGCTCCAGCATGGGTGCATATTCCCTCACAAGTAAGACTGAAAGGGCAACACAGAGCTAAGAAGTTATTTTTTGTGGGTTATGAGGCCAACCATAGATCATTTAGATTCTGGGATCAAGGCACAGCTCATATTTATTGCAGTGCTAATGCAAAATTTCTTGAGCACATTGGGTGGGATAAACTGGAACAGGAATCCAGCAATGATATTATTATTGACACCCAAATAGTCCCTAAAGATGATATCAGTAAACAAAAAATAGCCATTAAAGAGGAAGAACAGGAGGAAGTAGTAGAACAGGCACAGGAGGAGGTACAAGAACAGGAGCAGGTGGCACAGGAAAGTCCACCAGTTCGCCCTGTATTACCGAGACATTCAACCCGAGTATCACGACCACCTGATAGATATCAGGCTAGTGTTGTATGCCAAGTGAATACAGTTCCAAGTAACTATAGTGAACTAAAACTGTATCCTGCTAAGGATCAGGCTGCTTGGCAGAAAGCAATGGATAAGGAACTAGAATCTTTAAAAAGACTGGAGGTATACGAAAATGTTAAGTTACCACCAGGTAAACATGCCATAAGATGTAAATGGATATATAAACTGAAGACAGGTGTAGATGGGACTGTTACCCATAAAGCCAGGTTAGTAGCACAAGGGTTCAATCAGACAGCAAATGACTATGATGAGGTGTTTGCACCTAGTCTGAAGGCTACTACATTAAGGGCAGCATTAGTGTGGGCAGCTAAGGAGAAATACATTGTAAATCATTTGGATGTAGAGACAGCATATCTGCATGCACCATTGCAACACACTATATATTTAAAGAAACCTTTAGGTCTCAAAAATGATAATAATGACAATAATGATTGCTGGAAATTGAAAAAGAGTCTTTATGGTTTGAAGCAATCAAGATATGAGTGGAACCAATGTATAGTTAAAGAATTAACTACCGTATTTGCCGGCGTATAAGATGACTTTTTTGCCCTGAAAAACATGCCTCCAATTGGGGGGGTTGTCTTATATGCCGGGTCGTCTTATACGCTGGCAAATAGTAATTGGGAAGCACTGCGGCTGCCCGCGGCTGAGGCACTTTTGCGCACCGTGGGAAAGCGAATCCCGTGAAGCCGAAAGGAGCAGCCAGCCTTCTCCCAGCTCCCAAGGAAACGAGGCTCGCACCGCCCGAGCTCCGCTGAGGTATCCGGCTGGGGCTGTCAGGAGTGGTTACCGCTGGCGCGGCTCGCGCGGCTCCAGTCCCGCGTTGCCTCGGGAAGGGAAAGGCAAAACCAGGAGCCGCCGCTGCTGCCATTGCAAAGCGCCGCCGCGGCTCTTCCTTTTTGCCTTTCCCTTCCCGAGGCAACGCAGGACTGGAGCCGCGCGAGCCGCGCCAGTGGTAACAACTCCTGACAGCCCCAGCCGGATACCTCAGTGGAGCCCGGGCGGTGCGAGCCTCATTTCCTTGGGAGCTGGGAGAAGGCTGGCTGCTCCTTTCGGCTTCACGGGATTCGCTTCCACGGTGCACAAAAGTGCCTCAAAAAAAAAGTGCAAAAGTGGAAGGCGTGCGGAAGAGGGGGCGAGTATATAACAAACTATATTTTGAGTGGAAATGTTGGGGGTCGCTTATACGGTCGCCTTATACGCCGGGTCGTCTTATACGCCGGCATATACGGTAAGATAGGCTTTGTAGCTGGCATGGCTGATCCATGTTTGTTTAAAAAGGAAACTAATGGTATAGTGTCATTATTGTTATTATTTACTGATGACATAGCATTAATCACCAAAACTGAACAAGAAGCTACTGAGATAATTTCACTATTGGAAAAGAAATTTAAGATAAAACAATTAGGAGAAATCAAACAAAAACTTGGTTTAAAGATAGATAGAACTAGGGGAGGATACAAGATCTCACAGGCAGATAAAATTAACCAATTACTAAAAAGTTTTAAAATGGAACTTTGTAAGCCAGCTAAAACACCAATGAGCCAGGAGTTTAGCCATAGTGATGTTCAAAGTCCTATTTTTGATAAAAAAACATTTATCAGTCCTTGATTGGTAGTTTGTCTTATCTCAGTAATTGGTCAAGGCCAGATATTGCATACAGTGTTAATCAATTAGCGAGATTTAATGCTAAGCCAACTGAAAGGCACTGGCAAGCTGCTAAACGTGTGTTAAGATATCTGAAACAAACAATGCATTATGCATTGTATTTGGAGCCAAAAGATGAACTGAATTTGACTGCATATGCTGATGCAAGTTTTGCTACAGACATAATACAAAAAAATCTACATCGGGTACTGTAGTATTATTGGGAAAAGCATTGATTGGATGGAGATCTATTAGACAGAAACATCTAAGTTTGTCAACGATGGAGGCTGAATTCTCATGTTTGTCTTTATTATGCACAAATTTAGTTTTGTATAAGCAATTAATTGATATGGGAATTGATGTAAAAGATCCTATTGTTGTTTACGAAGATAACCAATCAGCAATACAGATGGCTTCAAATATTGCTGTTAAAACAAGAACGAAACACACAGATTTAAGATATTTAAATGTGAGACAATGTGTGCAAAATAAAATGATTAAGCTAGAATACTGTATGTCAGAAAACAATATAGCAGATCATTTTACAAAGGCCCAAGGCTCTATAAAGCATAAGGCTAGCTGTGAAGATTATGGACTTAGAATGTAAGGTTGTATATATTATCTTACCCAAAAGGGGAGAATGTTAGGAATATGAGTCACCTAACAGCTATTTGGGTTAGAAATATATAAACCAGGATAAACATTTTAATACTGTCTCTTTAAGAGCATGCTAAAAACTGCAATTGGGTGTGGTTACTCAAACGGTCATAAGATGGAGCCAGAAACCTGGGTTGTTTTAGTCTTAGCCTGAGTCTCAGAAGAGAGTGTAAGTGTATCTGTTTCCTTCTGTTGGAAAGTATTGCCGTTCCTCCATTTTTCTAATTGACTGATATTACTGGATTTAATGTAAGTCTTACTGAACTGTTTTTTGACACTGGACTTTGATATTTGGATTATCCCTGGATTGAAAACTGACTGATTTTACCTGTGAATGACTTTGGACTGCTTATTTTGGACTTTGCTTAAACCTTTCTGGAAGTAAAAACCTACATTTACTGTACAGTGTATCTGTGTACTGTGTGTGTATTATTCAAACACTTCTCTCAAATATGTCTCCCTGTATGCGCTCATTCTCCTAACGGGGAATTACCTCAACATATACTATTTCAGACAAATGGTTGTCCATTCTTTTCTTAAAAGCATCCAGTGTTGGAGCATCCACAACTTCTGGAGGCAAGTCATTCCACTGATTAATTTCTGCTTCATTCTAGGTTGATTCTCACCTTGATTAGTATCCATTCATTTTCATGCTCTCTCTTTAGGTGCTTTGGAGAATAGCCCCCCTCCCCACTTTATGACAGCCCTTTACCAGCTTTCCAATATCTAAGGGGTTGCCACAAAGAAGATGGGGTTCAACTTATTCTCCAAAGTACTTTAAGGCAGAACATGGGGCAATGGGTAGACACTAATTAAGGAGAGAACCAACCTAGAACTAAGAAGAAATTTCCTGGCAGTGAGAATAATTAATCAGTGGAACAATTAATCAGTGAAATTAGTTAGTGGATTATGTTTACATCTCAAATTTTCAAGTTATGCTTTCCTAATAAGGACTAGCTTAATTTCTTATGTCCTAATTGGCATATTTTAATTTCTTATTGCTATGAGAGTTGTTAGGGATATACCCTAGCATAATGTGCACAGCAGTCAGGCAGTCAGGTGAATATGAGAGAAAGCGTTTTTTAGTTTTCACACTCAGTAAAAACGGATACACTGTCTTAGTTGAATAGTTTATTCCATTAAGAGTTTAGCAGGGTCAAACAGTCCAAATATCATTCATTAGTGTTCAGTCAGTTCAGTCCGGAGATTGTTCAATTGCAAAAATCCAGTGTCAAAAAAAATCAGTTAACTTACAATGTCAATCCATAAATCAGTCCAGTAAATATCTTCTCACAGTAGATTAGATATGCAGCATTCAAAACTCTTTCCTCCTTCGATGTCAGCAACAGGGAACACACAGAACAATCAACCATCAATCCAGTAGCAATCCAGGTTCTCTAGCTCCCTCTTATGGCAGTTTCTCAACTGCACCCAAATTATATCATTTAGAGTTTAAAGTGAAAAACACATTTAAACTTTGCTATCATGGTTTATACATTATTTACCCAAACAACGTTAGGTAACTATGGTTATTCCTAACATACTCCCCTTTTGGGTAACATAAAAATATATACATCTCTTTACAATCTTAACCCATAATCATCACAACTTTCTTTGTGTTTGATTGAACCTTGGGCCTTCGTAAATTGATTAGCTATATTGTCTTCAGACATACAATATTCCAGTCTTATCAAATTACTTTGTACAGATTGCCTTACATTTAGATATCTAAGATCTGTATGCTTAGTTCTCGTTTTCACAGCAATATTTGTAGCCATTCATATGG
>NW_028263098.1:0-8233 GCF_049901735.1 Notechis scutatus | reverse complement strand
GCCTATACCATGTCAGACAAGTGGCTATCCAATCTCCGTTCTTGGACTTACACCTCTTCTTCTTCTTCAAGTTGCCTGCTGAATGAAACTGTGGGGTCCCTAGGCTAAGGGGCTAGCCTAAGCAAGCGTTGATGATGAAGACTTTTGGGCCACAAATGAAGGGGTGGGCAGTGTTGAAAGCCTGAAAGCTTTCACTTTTCTTTCTGTTTGTTTGTTTCATCCCTTTCCTCTAGAAGCCCTCAATATTACTCCAGTCATCTCTCTCCTCCCCAGCCTCTGGTAAATAAGACCAAATCATTGTTACTGTTGGCCTTTTGAATTTCCTTTTTAAAAAAAATTATTTGAGTTTTCACAAAAGAACAAACATAATACAAATAAAACATCTTTTTTGAAAATAGCATGGTCCCCAGTTTACTTCTTCATACAGACACTAAACTCAATTTCATGCTCACTTTATGTTCAATTCCATATCTTATTACTGTTTACATTTTTCTTCATAGTTTTCTCCTCTCTTAATTTTCTCAATTTATTTTAATTATCTCTATCAATTCAAATCATCATAATTATACTTTGTCTGTCCTGTTTCAATTTCATATTTTCTTTCTCATTAAACAAATTTTCTCCTGTAGTTCTAATTGGAGTATAACACCTTTTATCTTTAATTTTATCCATTCAACTCTTAGTTAAGCTTCAATATATACCTTGAGGTTTATAACATTCAATAATATAACTTCAATCGAATCTTGTACATTCTTAAAATACACACTATTCTTAAAAAGTGATTATAAATATATGTAATTAAAACACTCATTCCATTCAATTCAGTTCTATAATTATTATTCATTAAAGTCTTAACATCTTTAACATTACTTTTCAATTAAATATCATACTTCCTTGGGAACACTTATAAGCTTTCTGTAATTAGTTTTGTTTTCCCCTATTTCTCTTCCTTATATTTTATAAGACATTAAATAATTAAAATGTTCCCATCCTTTCCTAATTCAATTTTCTCATTCATTTTATTTCATTTATTTATTAAGAAACATTTCACTAGATTACACTAACTATTTTATCCCTCATTTTAATCATACATTGTTCATATTTTCTAAAATTATTTCTATTTCTAATATAACAATTCTATCTCATGTACTTTTTGCAGAATCCCTTTTTAATTAAATTTTCACCCATTATCTCTAAATAGGCCTGTTCTCCACATGTTGTTTTGGTCCTTTATAACTTCTTTTCCTTTCATTCTTCCCTCTCTTCTTCTCCCTCCCTTTTTACCCCTTGTCTCTCTACTTCTAATTCTCTCTTCTGTATTCCCTCTTCTGTTGCTTTCTAATATTATACTTATTTTTCAAGCTATTCTTCCTTTTCTTGGTCGTTTTTCAAATCTTGAAATTTTCCATTCTCTTTCCCCTCCCTTCCTCCCCCACATAAATTATTTGTTCATTAAAGATGGCTTCTTCTTTGTCCCTTCTGCAAGCGTTTCTTGTTGTTTCTCATGGTTCAGATCTCCATTTCTAAGATGGTGAAATATGAGCCAAAAGAACCTCTCCTTCTTGTGCATCTTCTTTGTACTTTTAAGTTCCATTTTCAGTTCAACTAAATGTGGTGCCATTTAAACACTTTTAAACAGCCACTCAATTGATTTTAGTCGTTCAAATGCAATAACCAAAAATCAGAGATCACCAAATAATACAAATACTCCCAAGCTGTTTCTTCATGCTTCTTTTTCCACTTTCTCTTCCTGGGGTTCTACTATTTTGTTGCCAAGTTTCAGTTAAATGTATCTTTTAGAAGTCTTGTTGAAGTTTTACTACAAAATTCCTTTTAATTCCAGGCAGTCTCCTCCTTTTTCCAGATCCTGGCCGTTTTTATTTTTTCTTCTCATTTCCTGCTTCCTGAAAGGTTTTAAATATCCAGCAATCTTTATTATCCCTTTGACATTTTATTTTTCAGCTTAAATGCCTATTGATGTCAAGTGGATTTTTTCTAGTTTCTGATTTAAATCTCTTAGCTGTCAGTATAGGAAGGGAGAGAAGAAAAAAACCCAAATCCTTTCTTTTTTCTCTCCTTGCTGCTTCAAAGGTCTTCTTTAGGAACAATGTTACTTTTTTTAGTTTAAATTCAGGGTACCATAGTTGTTTGCTTTTGCAGTTCTTGAACCTTTAGCCCAAACTTTCTCTTCTTATCTTCCTCCTCACACCTTTTCCAGGCTGTTCTTCTTTGAGGTGGCCATTCTGACCACCGCTGCTGCACCGCCTTCAGGAAGGGGGGAATGGCCAGCTGAGGAGGGAGAAAGCTGCAGCTCTCCTCAACCCTGATGGCAGTCTCCCCCTCTTCACCATCTCTACGGGTGGCTCGCCCCAAAACCAGCTGGCTTGGCGCTCAGCGAAAACAGATCGGAAGCAGCGCACAATCATGGTCTGGTCTGTCCAGCCCAAAGAGACCAAACTGGAAGTCGGCCTTTTGAGTTTTCTGACCATGTTTTCTGAAGAAGAAGGAAGAGGCATTAGTGGCAAGAGGCTTTGTCCAAGAAACTCCTGGCCCCAGTCGATATATTCCAGTGTCCTGCCCTATAGTCGTTTTATCAGGCCTGCCCACTTGGACCTTCAGGAAAGAAAGACTTGTCTCCATTTGCAGTCGAGTTGCATCTAGTAAAAGGTATGCTTTCACTAAAGTCAAGTGGTCACAGCGAAAGCAAAGCTAGATCTGAGGATTCCTGCATAAACCTGGTAATCTTCCCTTTTTTCTCCCTGGTCATCTACAATCATGTCCACTGAAGGCCAATCATGCAGATAAGGAAGAAAAGTATTTATTTAAAAATATTTTAGAGAGGAAGCAGGGGAATCCCATCTCTTTGCTCACTCACGCCAGACCAACGCAACACTCTTGTATCATAACAAGCAAATATCTGCATCCAGTGGCTACACCATTACGTCTCCTTGCTGA
The DNA here is from genome assembly GCF_049901735.1 of Notechis scutatus. Taxonomy (NCBI): domain Eukaryota; kingdom Metazoa; phylum Chordata; class Lepidosauria; order Squamata; family Elapidae; genus Notechis; species Notechis scutatus. The sequence goes on along the minus strand of NW_028263098.1, from coordinate 5,278 downwards.
ATGGGTGTTGCCCACCGTGAAACTGGGATGAAAAGGGCAGAGTTAGACCATGAAAATTAAGCAAATGAACTTGGATTGTTCTTGGTATAAACAAGTGATGGATTTTTCCAAGAAGTTCTAGCTTTGTGGTCTTTGGAGCCATCCAAGGAATAAGGCGGAAAGACAACAGGCAGCTGATAGAAAAAAAAGCAAAAGGGCCTAAAATGGCAAAATGACCATGTGTGAGATTTACTATGTGTTCAACTTACTGCACATTCCAAAAAGATAAAATATGAGCGGACCGATGATCAGATTGATGTCCATGCTTGAAACATAGAAAAACAAGGCTTTGTGTATATCTGGATGTCCTTCGGGTGTTGTGATGGTCAGATAGGGCTCACAGTTTAGGAGCAGACTGAGCTCACTTTCAAAGGTTCCCCTAAAACTTGCGTGTTGTCAATATACACAGCAAACACACCCACACATATGTCCCCTTCCCAAGAATGGGGACAGACCCACCATGGTGCACTCAAAATAGAAAGGGATCAGGATACGTTTTAGGATGGGAGACTTCTCCTGTGGCCCCTGGACCTAAACCCAAGACAATGTTTCAGAGATTCCTTAGCTCAGGTGTTGTACAAAGAAAAACAGGGGCAGTCGGGCCTAAAGAAGGTGCATCCTGTAAAATGGCGTTTCCAGAACCTTCCATCTCCGCCTTCATTCCTCAAATGAAACAATGGCATTGTTTATGGAGCCTACGCATCTTCTGGGAAATGCACTGCCTATTTTTTTGCATGAATTGCCCATCAATTTGAGTGAGCTTCCTGACAATAATTGATTTAGAACTTGTTGCTTGTATCGGCCAAGATTCGGGAGGCTTTAAGTTCTAATCCTCCCTCAGGCAGGAAAACTTCCTGGGGGACTTTGAGCGGATCACCGGGAGACTTTTGAATTCCAGTCCCGCCTTAACTCTTATTGAATTTGGGGTGGGAAATTTGGAAACATTTTCTCAGATTAATGTGAGATACTAAAATTGGAGATTCCTAGAGTGTGAGATGGCCGAGTGTCCAATGTTGCGGGTAGTGATAGAGGAAAGTGAAATTATGGGATAATCGCTGTGGTGGGGATCATTTTTTTTTACTACTGGTTCTGTGGGCATGGCTTTGTGGGTGGGGCTTTGTGGGCGTGGCAGTGGAAAGTTACTTCAAAAGCCCATTCCTTCCTCTCCCGACTAACCTGCTTTCCAGCTCCATTCTCCTGTGCAGGGCAACCAATCCAGCCGATCAGCTGGGACTCAGTGGGAGGCAGAGAAGAGATGGGGGCAAGGCGGTATTTGCCAGTTCTCCAAACCACTCAAAATTTCCACTACCGGTTCTCCACAACTGGTCAAAACCTACTGAATTCCACCTCTGGATAAACCCCTCATCCATGTGGCACAAAGCCACAAGTCTCGGCCTCCTTCTACTGCTTGTGCGAGAACCAGAGGGATTTGTGTGAATCTTAGACTGACCTTCTTCTGATCCACCAGAGCTTTTCTTATCTCCTTAAAATGGAATTTGCAAAGGGATCCTATTCGCAGTTAGGAGCCTTTATGAGACATAAAAATTGATTCCCAATTGATCAGCAATCTCTGTGGTTGGAGAGCAGAGCAGCTTCCATGGGTGCCTCTTCCTAGAAACCTAGAAGTCCCCCCCACTTATTCAGCCCCTTCTTGGACCTGGATGAACATTATGCAGCATTGGAGGTTTGTGACCTGGTCAATGATGCGGCTGCCTTGAGACAGGATCCCTGCAACCTCCTCCTGGGAAGAGTCCCAAGGTCCCCTTTCTCTGGACATCTTCTCCAGCCCTTCACAGATGAGACAGGCTTGGAGGAGGAGCAGAGGAATGCTTTAGGTACAAATTGTAGAGTGGAAAATTAAAGAGCCTGAAAACGGCTATTTTATTTCTCTGGTTGATGAAAGAAAAAAAAATATACAGTGGAAATTTCTTTACACACTTCATTTTTTTATTTCCTTTTTTATTTTTATTTTTTTGCTGTGCAGTACATACAATCCCAAACTGAAATCCCAGACAGCTGTTCTGCTGAATTCTTTCTGCAAAGGAGGTTTTATCAGGAAATCAAGAAAGACTCACATAAGAGGGATGAAGATTTCCCTCCTCAGCTGGGAGCCAGTCAAGCATGGCATTTCACATCATTCTGGCATTTTTAGGGAGAGGATCAGGCAACCAGGCTGGTGTTTGGTTCCCACAGCTTCCTCCTGACCTCTTTTCCTACACATTCTCTCACCACCCACCCACATGTTTAGCTGTTGTCAGTGGGAACAAGTGCGTCAATCGTTTTTTATAAGGTATCATGTTCAGTAGCTGTTGCTGAACAGCTGAATTCCTCTGAATTTTACAGCGGTCTCTTTAGCAATATTTATTGAAAGGGGAGAATTCCAGTCGTTCAACAATTCCCCATTTTGAAACATATAGATATCATTTTCTTTGACACCTGCATACTATCAAAATGGAAATCAAATAAAAGAAACATGAACAATTCTTCCACTATCATAATGATGTTATATCTCATGTTTTTACATTTGTTCTGGCTGTGAGATGCTCCTTTGTGTTCAGCTCTGGCCTCAGAAGGATAATGTAGCACTTGGGGATGAAGATGCAGCCCAGCAGACCAGCACTGGAGGCCAGGATGGAGAAGACCTGCACAGCCACCATGTGTTTCCCTTTGGTGCTCAGGTAGGTGGGCACAAAAGTCACCCAGACACTGCAGAAGACCAGCATGCTGAAGGTGATCAGTTTGGCTTCGTTGAAGGCCCCAGGCAGATTCCTGGCCAGGAAAGCCGCCGTGAAGCAGACGGCAGCCAGGAAGCCCATGTAGCTGAGGGTGACGTAGAACATGACAACGGCCCCTTGGTTGCATTGCAGGATGATCTCTTCAGGTTGGGAGAGGAGGTCAGAGTCAGGGAAGGGGGGGAAAAACTCCCAGCCAGATGGAGCAGATGATAACTTGGACACCAGAAGAAGACAGGATGATGGAGTTGGCCAAGCTCTTCCCCAACCATCTCTTTGCTCGGTTTCCTGGTTTTGTGGCCAGGAAAGCCAGCACCACCATGATGGTTTTGGCCAAGAGAGAAGAAACGGCAACTGAGAAGATGATGCTGAAGACCGTTTGTCGGAGAAGGCAGGTGGCTTTCCTTGGTTGACCAATGAAGAGAGAAGAAGACAAGAAGCAAAGCAGGAGGGAGACCAGGAGGATGTAGGAGAGGTCCCGGTTGTTGGCTTTGACAAGGGGAGTTTCTCGGTATTTAATGAAGACGATTAAAACAAGGCCTGTGGTTAGGAACAAGAATAGGGCAAAAGAAACCAGGATGATGCCCAGAAGTTCTTCATAAGACAGGAAGGTTATAACTTTGGGGATACATTGGACTCTTTTTTTATTTGGGAATTTATCATCCGGACATTTGGTGCATTTTTCTGTATCTGAGGAAAAAAAAAACCAACCCCATATTTCTTTTTCCTTTGCATTTCAAGATATATTGTACATTCTTTGGGAACAAGTGATTATCAGGAGCATTTTCCGGGATGGATTTCTTAATATCTCCAGAGACAAAAAATAAGTTTATCACTTTTTTTAAAAAAATATAGCTACAGTATATTTTTGATAGGCTGTGAAATTGAGGGAAGCTTTGGACTTGAAAGATTTCCTTTGTAATGTTCAGAATATTGATAGGAACCTCCATTACTAAAGGAAAATAATGAATCAATTAATCTTTCTAGAGAAACTTATGTGCAAGATGGCAATTCTTGTCATACTTGCCTAAGAGGTGGCTGGAAGATCAAGTGACTGTTGCAAATAATTTGGAATGGCCATTAGAGGAGTGGTGATACAGGTGCAGACACATACAGGCATAACTATCCGTGCCACCATATTGTGTATCTCGAATATCAGCAACACTTTTCAGTGTTCCTCAAAGGGAACCCATGTAGACTGCATTGCAATCCTCCTTTCAGGAGGTGGACCTAAAAACATTCCTCGTGTTTCAAGGAACTCAGGTGTTCCTAGAGATGTAAATGTGGAAGGAAGGACACATCCAAGGTAAAAAGAAGAAATATTTTCTCTGGCAGTAGTAAAGCTTGTCCAATCTGCCACAGCCACCTCTCTCTATCCAGCCCTTCCTTCACAGTCTTTTTGCTCTTCTGTTTAGATAAGAAATGAGGCATTTTGGAAATAAACCAGAAACCAATTAAGCTTAAAAGTGTGTTTTAATTCACACTTTCATGACAATGCTATGGAGGGATCCAGTTCCACCAGGCCTCCCATTTTTACTCTGGTGTTACCGACCTTTCTGAATGGAGAAGGTCCCGTCCGGACAAGGAACGCAGTCGTAACAGCAAACTGGCTCTCCTTCTCGAGCCCTCTTGACAAATCCAGGACGACAACTTTCCACACATTCAGATTGAGGAAAGGACTGAGCAGAAAAAAATAGGATTGCCAAAGGAAATGTGTTAGGACTCTCCGTCCATGGAAAATGGAGGTAAAAATGGATATAAGACAAGATATTAGATATTAGCCTCTGGTCTTCATTTAAGTAAATACAAAATCTCTCACTAATTACAAATGGTTGGAGATATAACTTCTGGAAGATTTTTCCTTTAGTTCCTCTCTTTTGCTTTTGGCATCTCACATTGCCCCCCCAAAAAACAGGACTTTATTAAATAGAAAAGTCTGGAGAGATAGAACCAGTGGTGGGATTGTACTGGTTCTGTCCAGTTCTATAGAACCAGTTGTTATGATTCTGCGCAGTTCGGAGAACTGGCAAATCGCACCACTAACTGGCCCCGCCCCTCTCTGCCTGCCACTCCCCTCCGCTCCCAGTCAGTCCTTATCGTGCATGCGCGGCATCGCCTGCAGCCTGCTTTTGCCCACTTGCCAGTCCAGCCATTGCTGCATGCCTTCCGCTGTGGCCCTGCCTGATCTCCCTGGGTGAGTGAGGCTCTGCAAGCTCTTGGGCCCAGTCACTTACCTGCCACTGCCGGTCACCTTTACCCCCCCACCCAACTTGCCTTTTGCTGCCACCACCCGCCACCCTCACCCCCAGTAGGTAAGGCCCAGTATCTGCGGTGAATCCAGGCGGGGGGCGAGATGCAGACTGGTGGGGACCCGAGCTACATTTCGCTGTACTGGAAGACATGTGGAGAGGCTCGTGTTCTCCTACTGCTGGGAGAGCAAGAGAGTCTTTCCCGTCACAGCTCCGGCGGCAGAGAGAAGCAGGATTCAAGCTGGCTACTTCTCTGCT
>NW_028263097.1:0-8486 GCF_049901735.1 Notechis scutatus | reverse complement strand
AAGTGCCACAGCAGATGTATCTGTCCAAAATTTATTTTAGACACAGAGAAGAAGTTGGCATGTACATTTTTATGACTGCCCTAGATTTGTTTTTGTTTTTTGTTTTAATAAAAAGGGCACAATATAAACATAGTAAAGAAAACAAATGAAACATATGGCTTTGGGGCCAGAGCACTGGCAGTTTTTAAGCCACTCAGAATGATGGACTACAAACGGCTATATAAATTCTTTGCTTACTCTTGCAAGATCTGGTTTATCCTTTCAGCCCTGGAAGAGGCCTTTCCCTCCACTTAAACCGAAGACTCGAAAGCTGCAGGACAAAAGTGGAAGGCAACAAATTTAAGAGTATTTAATTTAAACATTTCCCCTCCTCAAATGCTTGTTTCGCCTGGGAGGAAAACCACATAAAAATCCCAAAGCCTGCATTTCATTATTCTTTCCTACTGTCTCTCTCTGTGTGTGTATGTGGGGGTGTATGCTTTAGTGCAAGGCTGTTTTAAATGGATTTTGGGCAACTGAAATCTCTCATTATTCTTCAGAGGCAAAATAGATTACATTTTTGATCTTTTGGGCTTCAAATTATTAATAAAAATATCTAGCTGTTGAAGAAGGGTAAGGAGACAGAGTGCTGAAAAGCCTTAAAGGCTAACATGTCAGTGAAAGTGTCCATTCAGGAAGGGAAGATTTAGATTCTTAGCTGGTGGGTGGGGGAAAGAGAATTTAAGGCAGTCTTTCTCCCTTAGTATAACCTATTCACAGGGTGATTGTTATGAGGTACATAGGACTAGGAATGTTGCCTGAGTGAAAGGTGGGATATAAATCTACTAAATAAATGAATGTCTGATGCATATTTCTCACATTTTCACTTTTGCAACTGCATATTATGTACCCAGATCTTAATCTTTTGGCCTTTTCCTCAGGCAGTAAAAAGCTGAATGTTCCCTCAGGCATTTGGGCAAGGAAGTTAAACCCATTCTCTCTCTCTCCCTCCCCCCTCTCTCTGTCCCCCCCTCTCTCTTCCTCTCTCTTTCTCTCTCTCCCTCTCTCACCATCATCATCATCATCATCTATCTATCATCTCTGATCTATCTATCTATCTATCTATCTATCTATCTATCTATCTATCTATCTCCATCCATCCATCCATCCATCCATCCATCCATCCATCCATCCATCTGATAAAACTCACTGTGTACTAAATTTGTTCCTAATGAATATTTTACTGCCTAGTGTTTTGCTTAAAAAAAAATACTGCCAGGGATTCTCCACCCCCTTTTCTCTTTTAGATTCGTACATTCATAGATTCATGGGATAAAAACATGGTTTTGGGTTTTTTTTTTTGTTATTTTGCTTTGGAAATTTTGTGATAATTGTCCCAGTTCTGTAAACAGTAAAAATTTCCAGCTGTACTTATCTGGGTTTGATGTCATTTGGAATAATTTCACTAACCATTTATGAGAGTTGGTAGTGTTTGTGAGTATTACCTTATTGTATTTACAGTATTAACTATATAGCCTAAGCAGAGTTGGTGGTAGAATATTCACTTGCATGTACATTGCATCCCCCTCTCATCTCTCTCTCTCTTTATTTCTATCTCTATCTCTATCTCTATCTCTATCTCTATCTCTATCTCTATCTCTATCTCTATCTCTATCTCTATCTCTATCTCATCTATCTATCTATCTATCATCTATCATCTATCTATCTATCTATCTATCTATCTATCTATCTATCTATCTATCTATCTATCTATCTATCTATCAGCCTCTGTGGTGCAGTGGTTAGAGTGCAGTACTGCAAGCTACTTCTACAGCTAGCTGCCTACAATTTGGCAGTTCAAATCCCACCAGGCTCAAGATTGACTCAGCCTTCCATCCTTCTGAAGTGGGTAAAATGAAGACCCAAATTGTTTTTGTTTTTTTTAAGCAAATTTTATTAATTTCAAAGACAAACAAATCATCATCAACCATTACATATTTGAACCTTTTTCCATTATAAATTTTACAAGTCAGATAAAACTTTATTTTATACAATACAATTCTATTTTAAGCCATTTCCATATGAGCATAAAAATACCTCTTATCCAATTTCTCTTTACTTCTCTTTACTCTTATTCAATTTCACTATTATTATTTCATCTATTTCTTTCTGACTTGATTACCATTATTCTCATTCTGTATTTCTACAAGGTTTTATTAATACTCTCAAAAACATAAACACACAACAAACCAACATATAAAAAATCTTTTAGGAAAGTAACTTGGCCCCAGGTACCTCTCTTTATATGGGCTTCAATTATATTCATGCTCATCTTACATATCATCACCTATTTTGTTTACCATTCTATATCTTCTATATAAACTTCTCCACACATTTCACTCTTCATAATTCTATCTTATTTAATCCATCTTAATTTAAATCATTATATTTGTATCTTTTGCCCATTCTTTATTATCCCTCTATCTCATTCCTTATAAAAAAAAAAAAAAAGAATTTCTCCTGAAATCACTAATCAGAGTATGATGCCTTTCTATCCTCCCCCTAAATTAATTAGATTAACATTTAAAGTAACACCTAATACCCAATCTGATTCTGCTTGGTACATTCTATCTACTATTTTTTTCTTTTAATAACAATAAAAACAAAGTGATAAATCCAAAATGATTAAATACATAGTTAAATAATAAATCTAAATATTAAATCTTATAACATTCCCATTGCCTTTCCCTTTAATATTTTATTACATTTTAAAATCAATCATTGTTAAACATTTCAACATTTTAATTTCTTATTAACTCTTAAGCCATTCTAATTTTCTATTTCTAATACAGATGTTACAATACCATCTTATGTACCTTGCAAAATCTTTTTAAGGAAATTGTACTTTACCCTTTGTCCCTAAAAAAATTCCTCTTTTCCCATCTAATTTCAAAACTTTGTGGCTTTTCTCCGCCTTTCCCCTTTCTTTCTTCCCCCACCAAATCTTCCTACCCCCTTCTTTCTAGCCTCTGCCTTGCTGGCATCCCTTCTCTGTTGTGTTCCCTTTTTCTTTTGTTTACTATCATTATATTTATTTTGCATCTTATTTTTCTCTTTCTTAAATGTTTTTTTTAGATCTTAAGTCCTTCATTTTCCTTCCTTTCTTCCTTCCTTCTTTCTTAGTTAAATTTTGGAATTCATTAAAGATGGCGTCTTCATCTTCTTCTTCTTGTTGTTCTTCTGCCTCCATCTGTTGTATTGTTTGTTGATAGTTAACCAGCGCCATTTCTAAAAATAGGAAGGCTTTTTCCATACCATCTTTACCGGCTGCTTTTGTTTGCTCATATTCTTCCCTCAGTTCCTCAAAAGAAAAGCCATTATAGATCTTTTCTTTTCTTTTCTTTTTCTCTCTTTCTTCTTACACCAACCAAGATATTTCAAAAAAAGTAAAACAATCCCAAAATCCACAATCCTCAATCAATCCAAGCCAAGACAAAATTCTCCCTTTCTCTTCCAGGGGTAGTATCAGACAAAAGAAAAAGAAAGTCCAAATCTGTATTTTGAAATCTTATTGGAGTTCTATTTCTGTCTTCAAATCCTTAAGGCATCTCCTCCAACAAAATCAAACCAGATGAATATATTTTTTGTCCTCTCCCTTCCGACTTATCCCATAAAGCTAGTTTTACCTGAAAAAAACAGGTTTCTCAATGTCCACTTATTAATTCCGTCGGGAAGGAGAGTAAACTTTCCTTTCAGCACCACCAAACTGCCGCTTTTTTCCTCTTCTAGAAGGTATCATTCAGAAAGTCATAATTTTCAGGAGTTTTGTTAAATATATCTTAGAGTCCTGGGAACCAAGAAAACTTTCTTTTCAAAAACTTTCTCCACTTCCTCCTGCGCATTCTTACCCGGCTGCCAGCTTCTTTGTGGCGGCCATTGCGGACCGCCGCTGCACCGTCTTGGAAAAAGGGGGTTCTGCCAGCCGGGAGGGGGTCTGCAACACCCCCAAACCCCTCTCCGGATCCCCCTATCTTCAGCTGCCCCTGCAGGGCAGCCTAGCTCTGGACCCGTCCGGATCGGAGCACCAAAAGCGGCTAGCGCAGCAGGGATCGCGCAGCTTTGCAAATCCCTGCCGCTCGCGAAGCCGACAAACCGGAAGTTCAAGACCCAAATTGTTGAGGGCAATAGGTTGACTCTGTAAACTGCTTAGAGAGGGCTGTAAAGCACTATAAAGTGGTATATAAGTCTAAGTGCTATTGCTATTGCTATCTATCTATCTATCTGTCATGCCCTTGTTGGAGTCTGATTCTGAGGGGGGGATTGAACAGCTGACAGGGAGTGGGAATGTGGCTCTGGTGGCTGTGAAAGAAACAGGGGAAGGGCACAGTCCGGCTGGGCATACAGAGGAAGACCCAGGGCCACCCCCTCTTCATCCTAGGGCATGCAGGGTGGAATGGAGAAGGGAGCAACGTGGCTTACGGGAGAGAAAAAGACCCGGATTAGTTGCAGCTGGAAGTGAAACAAAGTGTGCATTATCTTTGTCGAGGCTTATCTGGGTTTTGGCATCCTCCCAACTGTGTGTGCTTCGTTATCTTTTGGAAGTCTGTAATTTATTATCGTGGCCTGTCATGTTAATTACTTCAGTGTGGGTTTGTGTTGGCTTTTTAATTTCTATTTTATCTGTACTTTGGGTTCCGATGCATTTCTTCCCTTGGTAGACTGTTTTTGAAAGAGTTTGATCTCCAGCCGAGGCTAACTGGACATTAGGGGCCAAGTTGGAGGTATTAAAGGGAATTTATCTACTTTTGTGACTTTGTTATTTTTGTGCCACACCCTGGGTCATCACATTATCTATCATCATCAGTCTGTCATCTATCTATCTATCTATCTATCTATCTATCTATCTATCTATCTATCTATCTATCATCTATCTATCTAAAAAAGTCATGTTATGTCATGATATGTGACGACAATGTGATGCCACAAGTTTGACACCCCTGCACTATCCCATCTGAGCCCTCCACAAGATATCCACAAACACAATCAATATTATCTCAGTGCCATATTCCAACCTGAACTAAGACGGCATTAGGTTCAGATGCTTCCTCCAAAATCTTTAGACCTACCTTGTTCTTGACAACCTTCCCTAAAAAATCAGAAGTTAGAGAGTGGACAAAAATTGCCCAGTAAGCAGCTGGGTTCAGCAATGGCACCTTGAGGACAGCGTGGGCCACCACGTTCTTCAAGAAAGGAACCATCTATGGGAGCCATCCTTTCCCACAGAGAGGCATTTATTGCTGCTTGAGCTCAGCCACATGTAATATTCTGGGAGGCCCTTACCAGCATGGATGGACATGGATATAACACACAGGTGGGACGGCTCAGTGCCTGTTGGTGAGTTTGTTTGTTTGTTCTCTATTGTATAGGGCATACAAAACTTTTGCCAGACCAATTCTTAAATACAGCTCATCTGCCTGGAGCTCACACTGCATACCGGACATTAACACGATTGAGCGGGTTCAAAGGTATTTCTCGAGAAGAGTATTCCACTCCTCCATTCACAATAGAATTCCCTATGCCTCCAGGCTTGAAATTTTGGGCTTGGACAATCTGGAACTGCTCTGCCTGCAGTCTGATCTAAGCATAATACACAAAATTGTCTGCTACAATGTCTTGCCTGTCGATGACTTCTTCAGCTTCAACCACAATAATAGACAGGCAAACAATCAATACAAACTCAAGGTAAACCACTTCAAACTGAATTGCAGAAAATACGACTTCAGCAACAGGGTGGTCAATGCCTGGAATGCCCTACCCGACTCTGTTGTTACAACCTCAAACCCTCACAGCTTCAACCTCAAACTGTCTGCCGTGGATCTCACCCCATTCCTAAGAGGTCCTAAAAGGGGGTGTGCATAAGTGCACCAGCATGCCTACTGTCCCTGTCTTACTGTCCCCATTTCTCTGTATTTACTTCCTTTGTTTGTGTTTATGTTCATAGCTATACTTGTTATCTTGTACATGTTTGACAAACAAATGAAGTAAATAAATAAATAAATTGTTTGAAACTGGAATGGTTTTAGACCTCAGGCATATGGATGTTGTTGTTGTTGATGGTTTAGTATTTGGGGAGTGTATTTTGTATGTTATGTGGCTGGGTCATTGGTTTCATATTTTATTTACCATGTGCTGCATACACAAAGTCACTGCTGTTATAGGCAGCTATATAAATGGTTTCATCCATTTTAGGAAATACGATATGATGCATATTTTATTTGAGCAGCAAAATCCTTTTCAAGGACTAGATAGCAGCAAAGGGGTACAGAAAACTCTTTGCTGCCACCTGCCTATAGTCTTCCATTCCATTTATGGCATCATTGCTCTTAGGCAATTTAACATTTGGCCCAGCAGGCATTGTACACCCAGGCTAAATAGACCAATGGGCAGTTTCCTATGTTTGTAAAATTATGTAGTGTGACTTTTTCACACTCAAGAGGGTAATTTGCCTAGCCTCATTTCACTTCTCCCTTCCCCAGTTTAGCAGCTTTTAATAAATGGATTAGCCAACATTCAAGCACTCAGCTTTCAAACTGGAAGAAACAATAGCATGCAATGTGCATCACACAGAAACATGGGCTCAGAGTTTCTTTTTTAAAAAAAAAGTTTTATTTTTTACAACAAACATACAAACAAAACATAAAAACATAAAACCCTCTTTCAATTATATACATACAGTGTGTCAGTTGGTTACAATCTTTTGTGCTATCCTTTTTTTTTTTACCATTACTCACAAGTTATATAAATTCTCACCTTATCAATCTAGCTTGTACTTATGTAATATCAATTATTAAACATTCGTTTGACTAAACTATTTTTCCATCATTTTATATGAGATATTGTAATTTTCATTATGGTTTAATCTTATACATTTATCCAATGGTTATATATTTTATATTGTATTCTATATCAATCTTTTAACTTTTATTGTAAGGCTTACTAATCTATTTATTACCATGTCTTTTTATCTAACCATTGATAAAATAAATCCCATATCATATAAAATTGTTTATCTTCTTGTTCTCTAATTTCAAATGTCAATTTACTCATTTCGGCACAGTGCATGATTTTCTTAATAATTTCATCCTGCATAGATATTTTTTCATTTTTCCAATTCTTAGGAAATACAATTCTAGCCGCTGTTAAAACATTTAGGGCTCAGAGTTTCTGACAGCCAGCAAGTCACCTAAAACTCTTCGAGAGATAGAGAGATAGAGATAGAGAGAGAGATAGAGATAGAGATAGAGATAGAGAGAGAGAGAGAGAGAGAGAGAGAGAGAGAGAGAGAGAGAGAGAGAGAGATGCAAAAACAAAACAAAACAGGGAACAAACTGCTCCCAGAGTTTCTCTCTTTGAAGTGCATGTCAACAGTTTGTTCACAGAGCACCGCTCTTTTATCCTTTTTGCCTATATGTGATAGGGATTGATCATGCAGCCTTTAGATGTTGGATGCCAATTTTACATAAATGGGCATATGAGATTATGTATCTCTCAGTTACAAAGCCTGCTGTTTTCTTTATTTCTTAAGAGTACGAGGAGTTAAAGAACAGAACTAATTACACAGAGAAATGTGGATTCCCTTTCATTGGATGTCTTTAGAGGCTGGAAAGAGGACTGGATTCCTGCACTGAGAATAAGGAGTTGTACTCGGTGTCACCTTCCAATTTGCAATTTGCATACTTTCTTCAGGGAATGCACATCAGTGGTGGGATTCAATTTTTTTTTACTACTGGTTCTGTGGACATGGCTTGGGGGCTATGGCTTGGGGGCATGGCAAGGGAAGGATACTGTAAAATCCCCATTCCCTCCCCACCCCTCTAACCTGCTTTCCAGCTCTGTTCTCCTGTGCAGGGCAATAAAAGAAGACCCGGCCAATTAGCTGGGATGCGGGAGGCAGAGAATAGATGGGGGCAGGGCCAGTCAGAGGTGGTATTTGCCGGTTCTCTGAACAACTCAACATTTCCACTACCAGTTCTCCAGAACTGGTCAGAACCTGCTGAATACCATCTCTGATGCATGTCTATTTCCAGTGCTCCAAATTCTGTCCATTAATCAGTGTCATCTGATGGGATCTAGGAAGCATGCTTTCTCTGTCACAGCACTCCCCAAGACATATCTGCCTAGTTGTAGAAAGTAAAATAAATGTAGCATCAAACTGAAGATTAGTACAAATAATCTCTCATTCACCCTGTCTGTCCTAGATGCAGAAGATTATTATGGAAGACATTCATAGGATAGTCCTAATGTAATGTTTCCTAATGGGCTTTTAATTAGTCCTAAATTCCATCCAATGTTTACAAAAGATCAGCTGCAGATCCCTAATTCATGCCCCATTTACCTACTTCTGATGTCTGGATTTTTGTACAGGGCCCTCATTTAGCCTAAGATTTGACGTCATTTGGATGCAGGGCCACATAATCTCAACCTTTGGTTTCCCACTGTACAGCCTT
>NW_028263096.1:0-9000 GCF_049901735.1 Notechis scutatus | reverse complement strand
TAGTTGTGCTTTTAAAGTTGTAGCGACGTTCTGGTAGATGAGGCTTGGTAGATGAGATTCTGTCACTACAACTTTAAAAGCACAACTATAATGATGTGGGAAAATACCCGAACAAAGCTGAATACCATACATATAAATACCTGCAAAAACTTAGTTGTGCTTTTATATATATATACATACACACACACACACACACACACACATATTTGGATCTTTGGTTATTCGGGTTTTCTCCCGCGTAAGATTGGAAGTATCTAGGCAACGTTTCGATGAAGTCTCATTCATCATCTTCAGGCTTGTGTCTTCGGCTCTGTGCTTCTCAGAAAACATATTATATATTATATATATATATATATATATATATATATATATATATATATATATATATATATATATATATATATATATTTTCTTAAGTTTTCAGCGGGTACTTACATGTATGGTGTTCGGCTTGGTTCGGGTATTTTCCCACGTCATTGTAGTTCTTTTAAAGTTGTAGCAACGTTTCAGCAGAATCTCATCTGCCATCATCAGGCTTCTGTATTGTGTCCGTCTGTGGGTCAGACTTTTACAGTGGTTTCAGATTTAAATTTGGGGCAGCCTATTGCTGTGCCAGAATGGTTTTTCTTCATCCTGATTGGTTGGGAGTCTTGGTCTGTGTTTATTGGTCTCGGAGTTTGCTGTGTTCTGCTTGATGGGTGTTTCTGATATCTTCTGTCTGTTTTTTTGGCTCTTTTTGTATCTTGATTGGCTGGCAGCATTGTGTTACTTTAATGGAGGTCTTTAGTGCAGCTTGGCTTCGGGTAAATGGACGGCTATCATTAGTTAGGAAGCTGGGTTTCATCTGGGTGCCTGGTTGGGGTGTGTTTGAGCTGGAGGTATCAGGGGGATCTGTTTGTGCCCAGGTGTTTGCCTGGCTTGTGGTGTGGAGATTTTTTGTTTGTGAGTGCAGGCTTCCAAATGATTGACAGCCTGGTGGAATCATCTCTTCTGTTCATGCTTTCTGGTCTTTTTTCAATCTCTATGGCTTCTCTGATGACTCTGTGGCTAGGGTTTTCCATAGTGGCCAGGGTTTTGGTGCCATTGAAGTTGATGCTATGACCTGTAGCTTCCATGTGTTGGACTAGTGAGGAAGTGTGTTCCAGCTTTTTGACTGCATTTTTGTGTTCATCCAGGCGGGTACTTATTCTTCTATTGGTCTGTCCAATGTATGTGGCCGGGCATGATGCACAGGGGACTTCGTATACGCCTTGGTTTTCCAGGTCAATTTTATCTTTGGGGTTGCTAAGGATGGCTGCTATTTTTCTGTCTGTTTTGAAGGCAGTCCTGATGTGATGTCTGTGTAGTACCTTACTAATTTTGTCTGTAGTACCTCTTATGTAGGGCAGGACAGCTGTTCCATAGGTCTGTTCATCTTCTGGGTCTCTATTATGTTTCAGTGTGTTTTTGTGGATCAAGCTGGTGATTTTGCTTTTGTGGAAGCCGTTGGCTGTCAGTACTTTAGTCAGGGTGCATAGTTCAGCCTTAATGTGTGTCTTGTCTGCCAGGCGTTTGGTTCTGGTAATTAGTGTTTTAGCCACGGAGTTTATCTGTGCTGGGTGGTGGTGGGATTGGGCGTTGAGGTAGCGGTTGGTGTGTGTTTTCTTCTGGTATATGGTGTGTCCTAGTGTGCCATCTGTTTTTGTAGATTAGTACATCTAGGAATGGTAGTTGTTTGTTTGTTTCTGTTTCCATGGTGAACTTGATTTTGGGGTGTGCGCTGTTTAGGTGTGTTAGGAAATTGTTTAGGTTTTCTTGTCCATGGGGCCAAATCACGAATGTGTCATCGATGTATCTTAACCATAGTTTGGGTTTGAGGATGGCATTGGCCAGGGCTCTGGATTCGAATTCTTCCATGAACAGGTTAGCAATGACAGGTGACAGTGGTGATCCCATGGGGGCTCCTTCTATTTGTTTGTATCTTTGTCCTTTGTATATGAAATATGTGTTGGTTAAGCAGTGTTCTGTTAGTTCCATGAGGTGTTTGGCTGGTTGGTATTTATTTTTGATGATTTCAAGGGTCTCTTTTATCGGGACTTGAGTGAATAGGGAAACCACGTCAAAACTTACAAGCAGATCTTCTTGCTCCACGTGTAGATCTTTGATCATTTCCAAGAAGTGGTATGAGTTTTGTACATGTGAAGCTGCTGTTTCAGCATGGGGCTGTAGCTGCTTTGCTAGGTATTTGGCTAGGTTTTGTAGTGGTGCTCCTCTGGAGCTGACTATGGGTCTGAGAGGTATGCCTTCTTTGTGTATTTTTGGGAGGCCGTATAGTTTGGGGCATCTGGAAGATTTCTCTCTGGGTATAATCGTGTGTTGGATCTCTTTGCTTATGTGGCTGGTTATAATTTTCTTCTTGGTTAATTTTTCCAGATATGTGGTTGGGTCTGTGTTTATGGGTTTGTATGTGGAGTCTTGGAGTAGGTCTGTCAATTTTGTTTCGTAGTCTTTTCTGTCCATTACTACAGTGGCATTTCCTTTGTCTGCTGGGAGGATGATTATGCTGCTATCTCTTTTCAGGGTTTGTAGTGCTTTAATTTCATTTTTCTGTAAGTTGCTTTTGGGTGGCTTGCTTGTGCATAGGATATTGGTAACTTGGTGTCTTATTTTATCAGCTTCATCTGTATTTAATTTAGTTAGGCTGGATTCTACTGCACATATGATGGATTCTGTGGGGATTTTTGGGGTGCTATAGCATAATTGAATCCTTTGGTTAGAACATCTGTTTCTGTTTTGGTGAGTTCTCTGTTGGAAACGTTGTGCACTAATTGTTTCAGGTGTTGTTGTGAGTTGTTGGGGTTTTCTTGTCATGTTCTAATTTCTTTAATTTTTTCAATAATTTTTCCTGTTTGTAAATACCTTCAGAATCAGCTCTCCAAGTTGTAAGTTGTTTTATCTTGTCCCAAAGTAGAGGGTGGATTTTGCTGCTCAGTTCCAGGTGTAGTGCTAGCAAATCTTTGTTTAACTGATCTAATCGGAATCTCTTACTGTGGAGCTCGTTCCGTAGTAAAGCCATTTCAGTTCTTTTCAGGATACGTTTAGTGGCTGCTGTGCTTTGATGAAATGTTAATTTGAAGCAGGTTGGTGTAGTATTGTTGTCTCTGCAGCTGCGTGAGGAATTGGAGGTCACATAGTATTCCTGCTCTTTTAATTTCCAGTTTCTCGTAGGTTTTGATCTGGCTGTTTATTTCCTCCCGTAGAGGTTTGATATTTGTTTTCTTAAGTTTTCGCGGGTACTTACATGTATGGTGTTCGGCTTGGTTCGGGTATTTTCCCACGTCATTGTAGTTCTTTTAAAGTTGTAGCAACGTTTCAGCAGAATCTCATCTGCCATCATCAGGCTTCTGTATTGTGTCCGTCTGTGGGTCAGACTTTTACAGTGGTTTCAGATTTAAATTTGGGGCAGCCTATTGCTGTGCCAGAATGGTTTTTCTTCATCCTGATTGGTTGGGAGTCTTGGTCTGTGTTTATTGGTCTCGGAGTTTGCTGTGTTCTGCTTGATGGGTGTTTCTGATATCTTCTGTCTGTTTTTGGCTCTTTTTGTATCTTGATTGGCTGGCAGCATTGTGTTACTTTAATGGAGGTCTTTAGTGCAGCTTGGCTTCGGGTAAATGGACGGCTATCATTAGTTAGGAAGCTGGGTTTCATCTGGGTGCCTGGTTGGGGTGTGTTTGAGCTGGAGGTATCAGGGGGATCTGTTTGTGCCCAGGTGTTTGCCTGGCTTGTGGTGTGGAGATTTTTTGTTTGTGAGTGCAGGCTTCCAAATGATTGACAGCCTGGTGGAATCATCTCTTCTGTTCATGCTTTCTGGTCTTTTTCAATCTCTATGGCTTCTCTGATGACTCTGTGGCTAGGGTTTTCCATAGTGGCCAGGGTTTTGGTGCCATTGAAGTTGATGCTATGACCTGTAGCTTCCATGTGTTGGACTAGTGAGGAAGTGTGTTCCAGCTTTTTGACTGCATTTTTGTGTTCATCCAGGCGGGTACTTATTCTTCTATTGGTCTGTCCAATGTATGTGGCCGGGCATGATGCACAGGGGACTTCGTATACGCCTTGGTTTTCCAGGTCAATTTTATCTTTGGGGTTGCTAAGGATGGCTGCTATTTTTCTGTCTGTTTTGAAGGCAGTCCTGATGTGATGTCTGTGTAGTACCTTACTAATTTTGTCTGTAGTACCTCTTATGTAGGGCAGGACAGCTGTTCCATAGGTCTGTTCATCTTCTGGGTCTCTATTATGTTTCAGTGTGTTTTTGTGGATCAAGCTGGTGATTTTGCTTTTGTGGAAGCCGTTGGCTGTCAGTACTTTAGTCAGGGTGCATAGTTCAGCCTTAATGTGTGTCTTGTCTGCCAGGCGTTTGGTTCTGGTAATTAGTGTTTTAGCCACGGAGTTTATCTGTGCTGGGTGGTGGTGGGATTGGGCGTTGAGGTAGCGGTTGGTGTGTGTTTTCTTCTGGTATATGGTGTGTCCTAGTGTGCCATCTGTTTTTTTGTAGATTAGTACATCTAGGAATGGTAGTTGTTTGTTTGTTTCTGTTTCCATGGTGAACTTGATTTTGGGGTGTGCGCTGTTTAGGTGTGTTAGGAAATTGTTTAGGTTTTCTTGTCCATGGGGCCAAATCACGAATGTGTCATCGATGTATCTTAACCATAGTTTGGGTTTGAGGATGGCATTGGCCAGGGCTCTGGATTCGAATTCTTCCATGAACAGGTTAGCAATGACAGGTGACAGTGGTGATCCCATGGGGGCTCCTTCTATTTGTTTGTATCTTTGTCCTTTGTATATGAAATATGTGTTGGTTAAGCAGTGTTCTGTTAGTTCCATGAGGTGTTTGGCTGGTTGGTATTTATTTTTGATGATTTCAAGGGTCTCTTTTATCGGGACTTGAGTGAATAGGGAAACCACGTCAAAACTTACAAGCAGATCTTCTTGCTCCACGTGTAGATCTTTGATCATTTCCAAGAAGTGGTATGAGTTTTGTACATGTGAAGCTGCTGTTTCAGCATGGGGCTGTAGCTGCTTTGCTAGGTATTTGGCTAGGTTTTGTAGTGGTGCTCCTCTGGAGCTGACTATGGGTCTGAGAGGTATGCCTTCTTTGTGTATTTTTGGGAGGCCGTATAGTTTGGGGCATCTGGAAGATTTCTCTCTGGGTATAATCGTGTGTTGGATCTCTTTGCTTATGTGGCTGGTTATAATTTTCTTCTTGGTTAATTTTTCCAGATATGTGGTTGGGTCTGTGTTTATGGGTTTGTATGTGGAGTCTTGGAGTAGGTCTGTCAATTTTGTTTCGTAGTCTTTTCTGTCCATTACTACAGTGGCATTTCCTTTGTCTGCTGGGAGGATGATTATGCTGCTATCTCTTTTCAGGGTTTGTAGTGCTTTAATTTCATTTTTCTGTAAGTTGCTTTGGGTGGCTTGCTTGTGCATAGGATATTGGTAACTTGGTGTCTTATTTTATCAGCTTCATCTGTATTTAATTTAGTTAGGCTGGATTCTACTGCACATATGATGGATTCTGTGGGGATTTTTTGGGGTGCTATAGCATAATTGAATCCTTTGGTTAGCACATCTGTTTCTGTTTTGGTGAGTTCTCTGTTGGAAACGTTGTGCACTAATTGTTTCAGGTGTTGTTGTGAGTTGTTGGGGGTTTTCTTGTCATGTTCTAATTTCTTTAATTTTTTCAATAATTTTTCCTGTTTGTAAATACCTTCAGAATCAGCTCTCCAAGTTGTAAGTTGTTTTATCTTGTCCCAAAGTGCCGCTACCTCAACGCCCAATCCCACCACCACCCAGCACAGATAAACTCCGTGGCTAAAACACTAATTACCAGAACCAAACGCCTGGCAGACAAGACACACATTAAGGCTGAACTATGCACCCTGACTAAAGTACTGACAGCCAACGGCTTCCACAAAAGCAAAATCACCAGCTTGATCCACAAAAACACACTGAAACATAATAGAGACCCAGAAGATGAACAGACCTATGGAACAGCTGTCCTGCCCTACATAAGAGGTACTACAGACAAAATTAGTAAGGTACTACACAGACATCACATCAGGACTGCCTTCAAAACAGACAGAAAAATAGCAGCCATCCTTAGCAACCCCAAAGATAAAATTGACCTGGAAAACCAAGGCGTATACGAAGTCCCCTGTGCATCATGCCCGGCCACATACATTGGACAGACCAATAGAAGAATAAGTACCCGCCTGGATGAACACAAAAATGCAGTCAAAAAGCTGGAACACACTTCCTCACTAGTCCAACACATGGAAGCTACAGGTCATAGCATCAACTTCAATGGCACCAAAACCCTGGCCACTATGGAAAACCCTAGCCACAGAGTCATCAGAGAAGCCATAGAGATTGAAAAAGACCAGAAAGCATGAACAGAAGAGATGATTCCACCAGGCTGTCAATCATTTGGAAGCCTGCACTCACAAACAAAAAAATCTCCACACCACAAGCCAGGCAAACACCTGGGCACAAACAGATCCCCCTGATACCTCCAGCTCAAACACACCCCAACCAGGCACCCAGATGAAACCCAGCTTCCTAACTAATGATAGCCGTCCATTTACCCGAAGCCAAGCTGCACTAAAGACCTCCATTAAAGTAACACAATGCTGCCAGCCAATCAAGATACAAAAAGAGCCAAAAACAGACAGAAGATATCAGAAACACCCATCAAGCAGAACACAGCAAACTCCGAGACCAATAAACACAGACCAAGACTCCCAACCAATCAGGATGAAGAAAAACCATTCTGGCACAGCAATAGGCTGCCCCAAATTTAAATCTGAAACCACTGTAAAAGTCTGACCCACAGACGGACACAATACAGAAGCCTGATGATGGCAGATGAGATTCTGCTGAAACGTTGCTACAACTTTAAAAGAACTACAATGACGTGGGAAAATACCCGAACCAAGCCGAACACCATACATGTAAGTACCCAAAACTTAAGAAAACATATATATATATATATATATATATATATATATATATATATATATATATATATATATATATATATATATATATATATATATATATATATATATATATCCTGATTGTGAGGCGAGAGCTCCACCTTTAGGCTACTGCACCACTCCTTTAAATATTATGGTAATGAAAAGGCTAAATCTAACAGCATGAGAGTCATGATAAAGCATGATGATACGATTATGCTGAACATTATTCTGTGAGATTTGGGTATTTCTCAGATTGGATTCTCGACAGGTGCATTCTGATTGTGGATGGGGTGATTTATTTGCAAGAGATTCTGCTGTCTGTAGTTACTGCCACACCCACTGCCCAGACTGTTTATGTGTGTTTATTATTACTCCTTTATGGCACCCTGACTATCATCTTCTTCTTTTAACAACCCCATAATTCCTTGCAGGATGGAGTCTGGGCAACGGAATGGAGCTAGCAGAGTGTTTACTGGCCAGATGCCCGTCCTGTTGCCAGTGCAGAGTTTTGTTCAGCAGATATATTCTCCGCGTGCCCAGAGAGAGAAATACCTGCCTCTATTTAGGATTGAACTCACAGCCTCCTGACTATGAGGCGAGAGCTCCATGGTTATGGTGTTGTGGTTCGCTAGCAGCTGGTGCAGACGGCAGCGGAATCGGACAGTGGGGAAGAAAGGGGACCAGTCAGGGAGTCTGGGGAGGACTCGGATGAGGGTCCTGCATCTGATGCAGAGATGGGGCCAGGACCATCTGAGAGTGGGGTGCTGCCTTCGGAGTCTGGGAACAGCGAGGCAGAGGAACTAGGGGAGCCTGTTCCCAGTGCGCGTGTGCGCAAAGCTGCTAGAAGGTGAGAGCAGCTGAAACAAAAGGGGCAACTCGGGAGTAAGGCTGGGAGGAGATTGCCCCTCCCATAAGCGATAAAAGTCAGGCCTCAATGAGGAAACCTTTGCAGGAAGCAAAGTAGTTCGATCGGTTCCGAGTCCTCCTCGAAGCTCTGTATACTTCGTTGGGTTTCTTTTATAGTTAATTGGATACTTCTGTTTTTGGCAACATTCCACTGAACTGAAAGGCGGGTGCTTATCTTGGGGAACTGTTTAAGATTAGTTCTGGCTGGGAATGAAAACCATCCCCAGCGTTGCAATAAAATAAGTTTTGCTTTTAAAACAAGTTTGTGATTAATTACGATTGATGAAGCCTGGGTCAGAACATATGGTAACGAAAAGGCTAAATCTAACAGCATGAGGGTCATGATAAAGCATGATAATACGATTATGCTGAATATTATGATTGTGCAAGATTCGGGTATTTCTCAGCGTGGATTCTTGACAGGTGTAGTCTGATTGTGGATGGGGTGATTTATTTGCAAGTTGGCCATAGCGATTGTCCCATGGCGAGTTGGCTGCAGCGAGTTCTCCGAGATCCCTTTCCAAGTTAGACGAGTACATTGGTCCTTTTTCCTCCCTCTCTCAGCCACAAAATGGTCCCCTAACCCTAATTTCCCATTGACTTATGGCTACCATTGGAGCCAGAATATCTATTGCTAAGCAAGACAGTTGTCAAGTGAATTGAGGCCAATTTTACGACCTTTATGCTATGCTTGTTAAGTGAATCACTGCAGTTATTGCAAGAATAGTACAGTTGCTTAAGCTAAGGATGCTTTCCCCCATTGACTTGACTTGTCGGAAACTGGCTGGGAAAATAATGACAACACAAAATGGAGATGATGCAACCATTGAAAATACATGTTACCAAGTTCCCTAATTTTGATCACGTGACCAGAGGTGGAATTCAGCAGGTTCTGACCAGTTCTGGACAACCGCTAGCAGAAATTTTGAATAGTTCAGAGAACCGGCAAATCCCACCTCTGACTGGCCCCGCCAACCCCATCTATTCTCTGCCTCCCAAGTCCCAACTGATCATCTGGGTCTTCTTTGGTTGCCCTGCACAGGAGAACGGAGCTGGAAAGCAGGTTAGTGGGGTGGGGAGG
>NW_028263094.1:0-11060 GCF_049901735.1 Notechis scutatus | reverse complement strand
TGTTCAAAATATTTTAAAAAAATCTACCTTAATGATCTCACTGATAAATGAGGACCAAAGATCCCTTTCTGATTTCAAAGACTCTGTAGTTTACCACAAACTATTATACTCCTCATTATATTCTACCTTAGTCTTGATTCCTTGATCATGCCCTTCCCTATGGCGCTTGACAATTGCCTATAAAGTTATTTACAGCTCAGGTCCTTGGTATCTGTGGAATCTCTTCTCCACATGACTCTGTTCATATATATATATATATATATATATATATATATATATATATATATATATATATATATATATATATATATATATATATATATATATAATTCTTAAGTTTTGCGGTACTTACATGTATGGCCTTCAGCTTTGTTCGGGTATTTTCCCACGTCATAGTAGTGGTGCTTTTAAAGTTGTAGCAACGTTTCAGCAGAATCTCATCTGCCATCATCAGGCTTCTGTATTGTGTCCGTCTGTGAGTCAGACTTTTACAGTGGTTTCAGATTTAAATTTGGGGCAGCCTATTGCTGTGCCAGAATGGTTTTTTCTTCATCCTGATTGGTTGGGAGTCTTGGTCTGTGTTTATTGGTCTCGGAGTTTGCTGTGTTCTGCTTGATTGGTGTCTCTAATATCTTCTGTCTGTTTTTTGGCTCTTTTTGTATCTTGATTGGCTGGCAGCATTGTGTTACTTTATTGGAGGCCTTTAGTGCAGCTTAGCTTCGGGTAAATGGACAGCTATCATTAGTTAGGAAGCTGGGTTTCATCTGGGTGCCTGGTTGGGATGTGTTTGAGCTGGAGGTATCAGGGGGGATCTGTTTGTGCCCAGGTGTTTGCCTGGCTTGTGGTGTGGAGATTTTTTTGTTTGTGAGTGCAGGCTTCCAAATGATTGACAGCCTGGTGGAATCATCTCTTCTATTCATGCTTTCTGGTCTTTTTCAATCTCTATGGCTTCTCTGATGATTCTGTGGCTAGGGTTTTCTATAGTGGCTAGGGTTTTGGTGCCATTGAAGTTGATGCTATGACCTGTGGCTTCCATGTGTTGGACTAGTGAGGAAGTGTGTTCCAGCTTTTTGACTGCATTTTTGTGTTCATCCAGGCGGGTGCTTATTCTTCTATTGGTCTGTCCAATGTATGTGGCCGGGCATGATGCACAGGGGACTTCGTATATGCCTTGGTTTTCCAGGTCAATTTTGTCTTTGGGGTTTCTGAGGATGGCTGCTATTTTTTCTGTCTGTTTTGAAGGCAGTCTTGATGTGGTGTCTGTATAGTATCTTACTAATTTTGTCTGTAGTGCCTCTTATGTAGGGCAGGACAGCTGTTCCATGGGTCTGTTCATCTTCTGGGTCTCTATTATGTCTCAGTGTGTTTTTGTGGATCAAGTTGGTGATTTTGCTTTTGTGGAAGCCGTTGGCTGTCAATATTTTAGTCAGGGTGCATAGTTCAGTCTTAATGTGTGTCTTGTCTGCCAGGCGTTTGGTTCTAGTAATTAGTGTTTTAGCCACGGAGTTTATCTGTGCTGGGTGGTGGTGGGATTGGGCGTTGAGGTGGCGGTTGGTGTGTGTTTTCTTCTGGTATATGGTGTGTCCTAGTGTGCCATCTGTTTTTTTGTAGATTAGTACATCTAGGAATGGTAGTTGTTTGTTTGTTTCTGCTTCCATGGTGAACTTGATTTTGGGGTGTGCGCTGTTTAGGTGTGTTAGGAAATTGTTTAGGTTTTCTTGTCCATGGGGGCCAAATCACGAATGTGTCATCGATGTATCTTAACCATAGTTTGGGTTTGAGGATGGCATTGGCCAGGGCTCTGGATTCGAATTCTTCCATGAACAGGTTTGCAATGACAGGTGACAGTGGTGATCCCATGGGAGCTCCTTCTATTTGTTTGTATCTTTGTCCTTTGTATATGAAATATGTGTTGGTTAAGCAGTGTTCTGTTAGTTCCATGAGGTGTTTAGCTGGTTGGTATTTATTTTTGATGATTTCAAGGGTCTCTTTTATCGGGACTTGAGTGAATAGTGAAACCACGTCAAAACTTACAAGCAGATCTTCTTGCTCCACGTGTAGATCTTTGATCATTTCCAAGAAGTGGTATGAGTTTTTTACATGAGAAGCTGCTGTTTCAGCATGGGGCTGTAGCTCTTTTGCTAGGTGTTTAGCTAGGTTTTGTAGTGGTGCTCCTCTGGAGCTGACTATGGGTCTGAGAGGTATGCCTTCTTTGTGTATTTTTGGGAGGCCATATAGTTTGGGGCATCTGGAAGATTTCTCTCTGGGTATGATCGCGTGTTGGATCTCTTTGCTTATGTGGCTGGTTATAATTTTCTTCTTGGTTAATTTTTCCAGATATGTGGTTGGGTCTGTGTTTATGGGTTTGTATGTGGAGTCTTGGAGTAGGTCTGTCAATTTAGGAGTAGGTCTGTAGGTCTGTCAAAAACCATTCTGGCACAGCAATAGGCTGCCCCAAATTTAAATCTGAAACCACTGTAAAAGTCTGACTCACAGACGGACACAATACAGAAGCCTGATGATGGCAGATGAGATTCTGCTGAAACGTTGCTACAACTTTAAAAGAACAACTACAATGACGTGGGAAAATACCCGAACCAAGCCGAATACCATACATGTAAGTACCCGCGAAAACTTAAGAAAACATATATATATATATATGTTATGTCCCACCTTCTAAAATAAACAGTTAAGGCTGAAAGCAGCAGTCCTTGTAAAGAAAGGCAGCAAACAGGAAAATGTTATGTCCCACCTTTTAAAGTAAACAGATAAGGCTGAAAGCAACAGTCCTTGTAAAGAAAGGCAGCAAACAGGAATTTTCACAGATAGCTCCAATAAGTAAAAGTTCCAACGAACTAAATCCAAGACTCAACAAGATTCTTCAGATCAAAATCCTTCACAAAATAATTCCAATAAGTAGAAGTTCCAACAATTAAATCCAAATCCCAACAAGATATTTCAGATCAAAATCCTCCAAACTGTGCTCTTCAGTTCTCCTTGCAAATAGACACTTTGTTCCGGACAAAGTGCAAAGTCATATCTCTCCCTTTATAGAGTAACTAATTAGTCTAATTGCTGGTCTGCTCTCCTACTGTATCCTCGTTGGTTCCTCCTTGTCAGGAGACGTCTTGTCCTGACATCTACCCAGCAATCATCAAATTATCATCTTCTTCACCTGAAGATATCATTGGTTCCTCATTATCACCCGTTCCCGGCTGACCACCTAATTGAAGGGTGGAGGAGTTTGAAGGTTCAAGCCGATCTTGCAAATCAAATGCATTCATCTCCTCCTCATCGTTAGAACTTGCTGATTCATATAAGTCCTCCTCGCTGGAGCTGTCATTCAAAAAACCTGTAGCAGATGCGGAATCACAACACTATCCCTCACCGCAGGGCCCTTCCCCGGGTCTGGCGATCCGGATGCGGTTTCGAAGGAAGCGTGCATGAAAGTCTCGAAGCAGATCCGAAGCATGAAGTGTACGCATCCATCCAGGAACAAACCTCCGAGTCATCTACCCTCCTCCTGACCAAATACTGGGCGACCTTTGAGCCAACGGGAATCAAGGACGTCGACCACCGTATCGTCAACAGCAGGCTCCTCAGAAGGCAATGATAACGGACCCGGTTCAGCAGAATCACGTAATCGACAAACAGAAGAATCAGGAATCAAAGAGATCGATGAAAGGCGGGGTGAATACGCATGGATCGTGGCAAAGTGAGGCGGTATGCCACGGGATTAATAACTGCCTCAATCGGAAACGGACCAATAAACCGATGATCAAGTTTTCTAATAGGGCGATCGACCTTCAGATGTTTTGTAGATAGCCACACTTTATCACCCACAACTAACGGAGGTGTATCTCGGCCAGGACCGATCTGCAAACCGCTTATAATCTTCTTTTGCCTTGTTCAATTGTTGTATCAGTAGACGGCGAACTGCGTGTAGTTCTTCCAAAAACTCTCGGGTCTCAGGAACCGGGAATCCATCATAGTTAATGGGAAGAAACGCGGATGATAACCCATATTTGCAAAAAATGGCGTGACACGGGTGGAGGTATGCTGCGAGTTGTTAAGCGAATTCTGCTAACGGGAGGTATTTCACCCAATCGTTTTGTCGCAAATTAACAAAACATCTCAAATATTGAGTAAGAATCCCAATCACCTTCTCCGTCCCGCCATCAGTTTCCGGATGAATGCGCTGACGCTAAACATACTTTCACTTGCAAAGCCGCCATTAACTGTTTCCAAAATTCTGCCGTAAACTGGACCCCACGATCAGAAACCACTCTATCAGGCAGTCCATGTAGACGGAAGATATGTTGCAAAAATAACTGAGCCGTAGTCTTGCGAGACGATGGTAATTTCCGACAGGGAATGAAATGGGCCATTTAGTCAACATATCCACTACCACAAGCACTGTTGTGAACCCCGATGAAGACGGTAAATGTGTCAGAAAGTCCATAGAGATTGCTCCCCATGGTCTACTTGGAGTCGGCAAGGGTTGCAAAAAGTCCAGGAGGTGCACCGGATGCTGCTTTCGCTTGCCTACATTGAGCGCAAGAAGCGGCGTAGAAGACACATCATGACGAACTCGAGGCCACCAAAAAGTCCGAGTGACCAAATGCAAGGTCTTGTGTAATCCAAAATGACCAGCGGCTGGGTTATCATGACATTGTGTCATGATGAGAGCCCTCAACGGTCTGGTAGGCACATATAATAAACCCCGATATCGAAGCAGATCGTCTTCAAAGACCATGGAGAAGTTGGGCCAATGTCCTCCCATCTCTGCTGCGTCCACGCATCCAAACGTTGCGCCTCTCGTGGTTGGGCCCGTAAATCTACCGGTTCCTGCAGTACGGCTAGAGATTCCGGTGGTAACACTGTCCGTAAAGGAAGAGGATCTTCGGCACAAGTATACTCGGTTTCGAGATAATGCATCCGCCCTCGGGTTCTGACCACTTGGAGCGTAAGTAACCGAGAAATTAAATCTGGCAAAAAATAACGACCAACGAATCTGCCTTTGATTCAATTTCCTAGCCGTGGTCAAATGTTCCAGGTTCCTATGATCTGTCCGAACCTCCACCTTGTGTCGAGCTCCCTCAAATGATGTCTCCAAGTCTCAAAAGCAACCTTAATAGCTAACAACTCTTTTTCCCAAATGGTATAGTTGCGTTCGAAGCTGTAAGCTTCCTAGAATAATAAGCGCAAGGAAACAAAAGAGCGCCATCCTCCGAAGCTTGTAACAGCACTGCTCGATAGCGACATTAGAAGCATCTGTCTCGACCACAAATGGGCGATCTGGATCAGGATGCTTCAATATGGGTTCAGTTATAAATGCTTTTTCAAAGTGTCAAAAAGCCTGTTGTTGTGGAGGCCCCACACAAATGGAACCTTCTTGCAAAGAAGCTGGGTTATGGGATCCATTATCTTCGCAAAACCTGGAATGAAAGTCCGATAATAGTTGGCAAATCCTAAAAAGTGCGTTGCACATCTTTAACCCGACGAGGAGCTTCCCAACTACACAACGCCTCAACCTTTTTGGGGTCCATAGCAATGCCCACAGGAGAAATAATGTGTCCCAAGAATTCGATGAGCGACTGAAAAAAGAAACATTTTTCTAATTTAGCATAAAGTTTATGTTCCCGAAGACGCTGAAGCACTTGACGCACCTGCTGAAGATGTTGCTCTTTAGATTTTGAATAAATCAAAATGTCGTCCAAATATATGACAACAAACTTATCCAACATGTCTCGAAAGATATCGTTCATTAAATGTTGAAATACAGCAGGAGCGTTGGTCAAACCAAATGGCATAACGGTGTACTCGAAATGACCATAACGAGTGCCAAAAGCCGTCTTCCACTCGTCTCCCTTACGCATCCGAACCAAATTGTAAGCTCCACGTAAGTCAAGTTTCGTGAAAATTGTAGCTTCCCGTAACCGCTCCAACAATTCGGAGATGAGCGGTAAAGGATAGCTATTTCTCACAGTGATAGCATTTAAGCGTCTATAGTCACAACAAAGGCGAAGTTCTCCCGACTTCTTCTTGACAAAGAGAAACGGGTGCTGAAAAGAGGGGATGACGAAGGTCGAATAAATCCCCAGCTAGATTTTTATTCAAAAATTCTCGAAGTGCAACTAGTTCAGGCTCAGACAAAGAATACAACCTCCCCTTTGGTAATGGAGCGTCCGGTATCAAATCCACGGGACAGTCGTAAACACGATGTGGTGGTAATTGATCTGCCTCCTGTTCACTGAAAACATCGGGAAATCCGACAGCTCTGAAGGAATCGAGGCAGCAGAAGCGGCAATATGTTGGCCTGCGCAGACATGTCTCAGACATTGCAGGCTTGGAAAAGAAACAGTGTTCTGCGCCCAAGCCACCAACGGATCGTGTAGAGCGCAGCCAGGATACTCCGAGCACCAAAGGAAGATGGAGGTTCGAAGTGATATAAAAACTTATCGCCTCCTCGTGATCCCCAATACGCATACGCAGTGGTTGGAGTGGCAAGCGAATAGGTCCCGACTTGAGTTCGCGCCCATCTACGGTTTCCACCTGCATGGGGGGATTCACAGGCACTAAAGGAACTTTGAAATGTTTTACAAAATCATAATCCATAAAGCTAGTCGTAGCCCCTGAATCCACCAGTGCCACGTCAGGATTCCCTCCTTCCGAGATTGCAAGAATATGCGAGTGTCCAAAAGTAAATGTCGAGGAGGGCCAGAATTAACTTCAGCAATTTGAGATGAAAGTGAATACTGTGCCCGACCTAGGGTTTCCTGAGGTCGGGCCTACCCGTTTCCCGACGGACCAGCAATGGGTTTTGATACAGGTCCACGAGTCCCCTTCCGAATGCAGGAATTTGCAAAATGTCCCGAACCCCCGCAATAAAGGCACAAACCTTCCTGAAATCTTCTCGATCGTTCCTGAACTGTTAAACGAGGGCGGAGTGCGCCTATCTCCATCGGCTCCTCTGCTGGAATTCTGGATTGGAAAACCCTCATAGACGGGGTGCGTGAGCGAGGAAACACAGGTGGCTCTGCAACGGTCCGTTTACACCCACGATGTTGTAGGCGAGCTTCAATACGTAAGCATTGAGTAATCAATGTGTCCAAAGTTGAAGCACGCTCTGCATGAATTAGTTCATCCTTGATAATGTCGGACAAACCCTCTTGGAATGCTGCCATGTGAGCTGGTTCATTCCAGGTGGAGTCCATACACAACAAGCGAAATTCTGCAACGTATTCTTGCAATGAGTTTTTACCTTGAATAATATCCCTCAATTTTCTGTCCACAGTTTGAGATTTAATTGGATTCTCAAACATAACGTTCATCTGTTGAATAAACCCTGGAAATCGTCCAGTAATGGACTATCTTGTACTAATAAGGGAGTAGCCCATTTGGCAGCCTGCCCGGTTAACAAACTAATAATAAAGCCAATTTTAACTCGATCGGTTGGAAAATCCTCCGGCCTCACAGAAAAATACAATTGGCACTGACCCAAAAATGTTGAAAACATGTCCGTTTGCCCAGAAAATTTATCTGGCATAGCTATCGAATTTTTCTCACAGGGGTGCAGGGGGAACTCCAGCTGCAGCTGAAACAGTTTGAGAATTGGCAACGAACGATAATAATTGTGTTACCTGATTTTGAAGGGATACGTTGCTCTGAAGTAATTGATTTATTTGCATCTGTTGCTGCTCCACCAATTGTTGCATTTGAGTTGAATCCATCGTTGCAAAGATGGTCTGTTTGGTCCGGAACAAAAATGTTATGTCCCACCTTCTAAAATAAACAGTTAAGGCTGAAAGCAGCAGTCCTTGTAAAGAAAGGCAGCAAACAGGAAAATGTTATGTCCCACCTTTTAAAGTAAACAGATAAGGCTGAAAGCAACAGTCCTTGTAAAGAAAGGCAGCAAACAGGAATTTTCACAGATAGCTCCAATAAGTAAAAGTTCCAACGAACTAAATCCAAGACTCAACAAGATTCTTCAGATCAAAATCCTTCACAAAATAATTCCAATAAGTAGAAGTTCCAACGAATTAAATCCAAATCCCAACAAGATATTTCAGATCAAAATCCTCCAAACTGTGCTCTTCAGTTCTCTCTTGCAAATAGACACTTTGTTCCGGACAAAGTGCAAAGTCATATCTCTCCCTTTATAGAGTAACTAATTAGTCTAATTGCTGGTCTGCTCTCCTACTGTAACCTCGTTGGTTCCTCCTTGTCAGGAGACGTCTTGTCCTGACATCTACCCAGCAATCATCCAAATTATCATCTTCTTCACCTGAAGATATCATTGGTTCCTCATTATCACCCGTTCCCGGCTGACCACCTAATTGAAGGGTGGAGGAGTTTGAAGGTTCAAGCCGATCTTGCAAATCAAATGCATTCATCTCCTCCTCATCGTTAGAACTTGCTGATTCATATAAGTCCTCCTCGCTGGAGCTGTCATTCAAAAAACCTGTAGCAGATGCCGGAATCACAACACACACACACACACACACACACACACACACACACACACACACATATATATCAACAATCATATAAACCAGATTTTTTCATTTCCTTTACTTTTCCTGATTCTGTTATGTTGCTACTACAATAGCCACATTTAAAATATCTGGGTGTGATAAGCCCATGATTTAACCTTGGTTTATTGAATAAGTCATAATTGATATGGGTCACATAACTGATTAATGCTGATTAAGATGTGAAGAGTTATCTTCAAGATTCTTCGGTCATGGACACGAACTGTCTCTCAATCTAATATACCTCCAGAGTGGCAATCAAAGGAAACTGAAGTGAGTTCTCTATATGTTTCTTTGACTCCTAAACTAAAAGTAATTAATACATTGAATAATTAAAGAGGCAAAGTGATATTTAAATACATCATAGTTGAGATTAAGCATATTTTAGGGCCTAGCTATAGTAGTATTCTTAATGAAAAAGGAAGTGAGCATACAGGATAAGTAAAGACACCCAGTGAAACATAGAAAAGATATTTGGGTGTAATTGAAACAGTTATATTTGATTAAATATTTATGCCAGATTTTGAATTGCAGTGATTTATGAGTTCCAACCCATAAATCCATAAGTTCAATCCTGACTGCTCTTTAGAAGGCCAGATCCTGAAGATGAAACTCAAAAAAAAAAACTTTGGCCACCTAATGAGAAGGAAGGACTCACTGGAGAAGAGCCTAATGCTGGAATAGATTGAGGCAGCAATAGAAGAAGGGGACGACAGAGAATGAGGTAGCTTGATGGAGTCATTGAAGCAGTCGTGGCGTGAGCTTAAATGGACTCTGGGGAAAGGTAGAGGACAGGAAGGCCGGGAGGAATGTTGTCCATGAAGTCACAATAGGTCGGACACAACTTTGCAATGAATAACAACAACATGGGTTCCACACCATTATCGTCTCTCTCTTTTGTATCCATTTTTTTTTTTTTTAATGGCAGAATGTTGTCAGGAAGGGGAAGGGCTGTAGCAACAATTGCATAGATGCAACCAAAAATAAAGTCAGCAGAACCTTGTGTAATTTTGTCTGTATCAGAAAGATGTTATCAATGCAATTTGGCAGCAGGTACAAAGTTCATGTCTTGTAACATACTTCTTATATCTCACCTCTTTGCTCCCAAGAAACTGGGAAATCTGAAATGCATACTGATGTACATCCAGAAAGGGGAAGTGGCAAAAGGCTGTTGTGGAAGATTTATTTCTGACCGACCTTTTAGACAGATGAAAAACAGCAGTAAAAAGAGTGCAAGGCAATTTTATTCTGATACTGATGTTCTCCTGTGTTTTAAAGAGACTGCAAATTCTTCATACTGTAATCTGAGTCGTCCTGCTGAGTTTTTGTCATATGCCACAACGGGTATAATCTAAGCACCTGCTTAGAACAAAACTGTCGCGCGTGAGGCTAGATGCCCACAGAATGAAGTGGGAGGCAGTTTCAACATGAGGAGGGGTTTGGAAAGATCAGTGACAAAGATTCTTTCTTTTCACTCAGCATGGGAGCCTTAGCTGTAATGACAGGGCCGCACAGCCTTATTTTGTTCTTCTCTCTACCACCCTATTCTACGTGTACACACTGACATGCTCAAAGAATGAAATCATGCATGCAGATTTTAAACATGAGCCCTCTCCTTCTTTTCCTAGCCCTGCGGAAAGTTCATTTTGTTGACAACTGTCTTTTTTAATTTTTCACTTCTGAGCAGCCTTAGCCATGGTGGGTTTGTTGAAGTTACTGTCTATTTTATTTTTCAGTGCAGTGATAAAAAAATGTCCTTTGTATTGTAGATATACACCACCAGGAACAGCAATAGCCCTTGATTACAGTGTGTTATAATGCAACTATGCGCAGCAAGTGTCCTTCAGGTGTGTTAGACTATAGTCAGCATGTTGGGTGATAATTTATCTGACAGAAGCCATAAAAAGTTGAAAATAAACTTTTTGATGTGCCTTTTCCCCTTTTATTTTGTTTTAAAAACTGCTAGCAACAACAACAAATCACAGATTATGACTACAATCACACACAAGATAAACCCAGATTCTTTACATCATTATTTATTTTTTAAATATATTTTTATTTATGCATCGTATTTATATGGTTGCCAGTTTCACAAAAATAAAGCTCATGGCAATGGTTTATAATGTTCTGATTTGCACACAATCCAAAAACATAATAGGTAGTTTATCTACCCACTTAAATAAAAATCAAAACAACTTCACTAAGTTTTGTGAGATGTGCCAACCTAGCAAATTACTTTGTAGGGCATAATATTTTCTGACCACAAAAATGGTATAGATTGAGTTTCTAGAGAACATGCTGGAAGGGAAAATGATTTGACAACTCCACCAGTGTTCCTTTTAATTAAAAAGATATTTTGTGGTTAATATAGATTTAACACAGAATAAGACCTTATAAATCATCTAGTCCAACTCCTTGCTCAAGCAGGAGATCCTATACCATTTCTGATAAGTGGCTGTCCATCTCTTCTTGAAAGCTTCCAGTGATTAAGCACCCACAACTTCTGAAGGCAAATTGTTCCATTGG
>NW_028263092.1:0-15139 GCF_049901735.1 Notechis scutatus | reverse complement strand
AAGCGGGATGCAAATAAATATCAAGTGGATCAAACTGGAATTGTGTGTCTGCAGCTAATGGAAATTGTTTGGATGATGGCAATTTTCCTAGCAATCTAATAAGTGCAGTTATCCATCCGCAGCAATAACAAAATAAACACTGCATACGATGAAATAAAACGGTGCTCTGTAAAGAGAGGGAAGGGTCTAACTTAATCTACTCTGCTCATAGGGTGTTGTTTTTTTTCAGAGTGTTAAGTAGGAATTCTTCTCAAGCCAGTTAGACTTTAGTTAAAGTGAAGATACCAAACTGGATGTTGGTATCTTTTCATATTCATAAACACATGATATCTGACCAGAAGTGTCCAAATGTTCAAATTCACTATTCAAAATTCAGTTGATTTCTGTCGGCTTTGTTTATGTCAGCTGCAAATCATAACGTCTCTTTGCTTCCATAATTCAGATGGTGAATAAGTGAGTGAAAGCAGAACTTTTTTTTCTGCACTTTCTTCTTATATCTCCAGTGCTGTGGGTTTTCATGGCAAGGGTGGGTTATTGGCAGTGATGGGATTCAGCCAGTTTGCACCACTTCGGGAGAACCAGTTGTTCATTTTCTGAGCAGTTTGGCGAACTGGTTGTTGGAAGAAATCATTAGGGCAGAGAACTGGTTGTTAAACTATTTGAATCCCACCACTGATTATCGGTTATATGAGTGCAGCCATGGTTTAAAGTTGTTACAATAGAATGGAGTACTGCCAATACATTCATTCTTTGAGATATATATGAAGAGCAAAGAACACCTTCAAACTGCGAAGGTCTCATTGATAGCAAAAGAGGAAACCCATGGATAATTGGGTATAAGAGGAAAATTAGAACAAAAAGACTCCTCAGACAGATTTCAAGGATCAAGAAGGAAGGTATGAGGGACATCAGACTTAGATCAAGAAAGATTTGAATTTGCCGTTACTGAATTAATTTGGTTATCATTGCCACCTTTGAATGAATTCAAGTAGCAAAGCTGTTGGGCCACTGAAGTTTTAATCAGCATTGTCTGCTCCTTATGGTTACATTCACCGAAACTAGCTTCTACACTACTAACGTATGTCCAAGTGTGACCTTAGGAAAATACATATTAGTAATCTAATTAGGATATTGTTTATTTAGAAAATTTATATAAATGCCCAACTCAGAAAAAGTGACTCTGAGAGGCTTATTAGCAAAATAACAAAACTATCACAGTATCAAAACTTGCAGATATAAATAGCAAAACATAAAACATAAAAAAAACTAAAGGAAGATGACTCTATCCAAATTGTTAGCAATGAAGAAGCTTCATTATTGGCTTCATGAGCATCAGTGTGTAGAGGTGTGCATGTGATTTCACAAACATGTTGACATCATCATGCATACAACATAAATAATGCACTGTATCTCATTTGTGTTATGACTGTTGCAAATTATACAATTCAGGACTTTTGTGTGATGTCATCATGATGTGCAGGATGCTCTTCACACCTCGGTTTTTATTCTTTTTAGGACTAAATGTATTAACCTTCACAGTCTATATGATCTGGCATTCTGTGAAGTAACAAAAATACCACTGTGATATTCTACTACAAACATTTTCATGGGAAAGGAATGTTTCTTCCTTCCAATGTCTACATTTTGTTCCATTCAAGGTTTCTTTAATTTTGTTGAGTTCAAAATTGCTATTCTTGTTCCTTCAGGTCATAATGTTTTCTTATTGCAATGGCACTGCGCAGGAAAAAAAAAAAGACAACTGCTGAATTAAAATGCACCAGCTGCTTTCATGGTCTGCAGCTGCACCCAAGAAAAGTATATTTCTGGTTGCAGACAAAATGGACATATACTCAAAGTTTCAAGGCAGTTTTGTGGTAATATAACCTATTGATCATTTTATCATTTTCTGTAAGGCCTTTGTATAACTAGCAGTAAGTCTAGGAAGATGTGGGCATTCTTGGTGGGGGTAGGAGTATCTTTGCTCAGAGTGCCTCATTCTGTTTTGATTCTGCCAGTTTAGAAGGAATAGGAAAATGGGTGAAAGTTCAAGGTACAAGATACACAGTTGTGCTTTCTCATGGGACTTTCCAAACTTTCCCATGAGACTTTCCGTGGCTATATGATCTCATCCTAGCAAGGTAACATCTGGGACTTTCCAAGATTGTGTGTTCTCATGCTGGTGAAGTAATCTCCTGTTGAGGTCATTGTTTTCTGAATATGCATACTGTATATTTTGCTTGTGTTTTTTCTCAATAAATACTGCTACCTGAGTTCTCTCAGGGTTGGCATTTTCTCAGAGACAGTTCCCTGTGTCTCATTTCAATGTCAAACCACCATAAATGGTGACCCCGACGTGATAGCTGGAAGGCTATACGTTTCCCGCATCCTATACTCATCGTCGCGGACGTCGACTGGGCCCTCATCTTCTTCGCTGGACGAAGATAGATTCTTTCGTGAGTATGGGGGAGATCTCTCAAGGCTCAGAAAGAGCACATCAGGGAATTGAGAGGGATCATTGGGAATAGTTTTGGGTTTGGAATTGGCAGTAGGGGTTGTGCTGTAGGAAAGAAAGAAATTGAGGACTTACTACAGTATGTTTGGAAAAATATTAAGTCATATCCGGAGGGAGGTAGTATTAAAGTAGAGTCCTGGAAAAAGATAGGGAAATTTTTGCATGAGGAACCTCGTGCCCCTTCTTCAATTTTGTTAACCTGGAGAGTGATAATGGATGCATTAGCTACTTATGAACAACCGCTCCTATCACCCCCCGAAGAAGGTTTGCCGCTTTACCATGCGGTACGTTTGTTGCCGCCGACGGC
The DNA here is from genome assembly GCF_049901735.1 of Notechis scutatus. NCBI lineage: Eukaryota > Metazoa > Chordata > Lepidosauria > Squamata > Elapidae > Notechis > Notechis scutatus. The sequence continues at coordinate 12,320 of NW_028263092.1, read as the reverse complement.
ACCTCCAGATAAATCTGGGGGACTGTCCGGCGCTAGCAATACTTTGTCAGAGGATAAGAGTTTACCTTTAAGGGTTCAGGTGGATGCAGTTACTGCAGCTATTCAAGAAGCAAAGAATAGAGGGGAACTATCAGGAGATGATTTGGTGGAGTTTGGAGTAGAAGTTCAACTTAATCCAGTAGAAATTGTCATGGATGCTGCATTAAATCCGCAGCGGGAGTGGAAGCCTTTACAGCTCAGAATTTTGAGGGAAGTTAAGCAAGCAGCAAAAGAATATGGTGTTAGAACGCCATATACTCAGGCATTGTTAGAAGCAGTTGGTTATGGAAATAAAATGATTCCGGCTGACTGGAAAGCTCTGTTGAATATGATTTTAACTCCAGCTCAATATTTGGTGTTAGATCAGAAATGGAGACAGCTGGCAGTCCAGAGGGGAACAGCAAATGTTACCCCAGATCAGCTTTACGGAGCTGGTAATTTTACAACAGTGGAACAACAGAGAGATGGTATGCCTGAGGAAGGGTTCATTCTTCTCCCACAAATAATTTTTCAAGCCATAGGGTCTCTCCCTGACGGCGAAGGTGGTGAGAAGACCTTTACTAACATCAAACAAGGGAACAATGAACCCTATGAAAATTTCATTAGCAGACTGAAATTGGCTATTGAAAGACAAATTGATAATCAATTCGCCCAGAAAGAGTTGCTTTTTAAGTTAGCAGTAGAACAAGCTAATACAGATTGCAAAAAGATTTTAAATCCACTGGTAGCAAGTGGAGAGCGAGAAATCGCAGATTTGATTAATGCATGTAGAAAGGTTGGGAGTCAGTCTTTTAACATGGAAACTTTAGCTCTGGCTTTACAAACAGGACATGCTCAAAAGGGGAATTGTTTCAATTGTGGGAAGCCTGGACATTTTAAAGCGCAATGTCGGGCTCCTGGAGGAGGTCAAAGTCAGCAAAATAAGAGATCAATGGGACAGGGTGTTCGTCCTAAATCAGTGTGCCCAAAATGTAAGAAAGGATACCATTGGGCATATCAGATGCTCCTACAATTTTTACTGATGGAGGGAAAGTTTTGGTGCTTGTGTTTGGAAAGATAAATCTGGAATTTGGCATACAAAAGTGACTTCAGAGCAGAAGTCTGCCCAGCAGGCAGAACTTGCTGCTGTAGTTTTGGCTTTTCAAAATTTTCACAATCAGGATTTTAATTTAATAGTGGATTCATTGTATGTGTATAATTTGTTACCTTTTGTAGCAGGTTCTTATTTGTCTCCTGGAATATCACCTGCTATTTTAAGATTGCTTTTGCTGTTACAAGGATGTTTGGAGCAGCGTGTGAATGTGTGTTTTGTTGCTCATATTCGTAGTCATAGTAATTTGCCTGGAATTTTATCACAAGGTAATGCCAAAGCTGACAGTGCTGTAACTTCAGTCCTCACTGTCCAGCCATGGGACAGTCATAGTTATTTTCATCAAAACGCTAAAGCATTGGCACAGCAATTTAAACTTACTACTGCAGAAGCTGCTGCCATAATTCAACAATGTCCAACTTGTTCAAAGCAGGGCACGAATATCCCTATGGGAGTTAACCCCAGAGGGTTGAAACCTTCAATGATTTGGCAAATGGATGTTACTCAATATCCATCATTTGCGCCCTGGAAGTATATACATGTGACTGTGGATACTTACTCAAGACCATGTTAACTAAATTAAATAAAAAAGGAGGGAAGCTCCTGGGGCTTCCGGCGATTTGGGGCTTCCGGCGATTCAAGATCAATTAAATCTAGCTTTGTATACTTTAAATTTTTTAAATTTGTCTGGTAACCCCCCTGCGAGCGCGGCCAGCAGGCATTTTTCTTCTCCTTCTACAGATGCGGTGAGACCTCGGGTGTTGGTGCGGTTCCTTCCGGATCCGGCATGGGTTCCTGCTGAGCTGATAACGTGGGGACGTGGTTATGCAGCAGTTGAACATCTTGGTCAAATTCGTTGGGTTCCTGGTCGGTGTGTTCGACCTGATCATTCGCAGGCACCTGTGAAGGAAGTTTCGGAGGAGCAGGATGGTGCATCTGTGGTTCCTGATCCTGCTGATTCTGCCTAATCTGTCCTGGGCTGCTCGGGTGCGGAGAGAGCAGCGACAGCATGTTCAGCGTGCGGAGATTTGGGCGATGATTTGTGGACAGATAATAATTACATTAAAGATTTGCGCACAACTGCCAAAAACTTGAACATCACCAATTGTTGGTTGTGTATGCACCTTCCTGGGAGAGTGGGAGAAGGACTGACTCTACATGGGGTTCCATTTAATCGGTCTACTTTGCAGACCGGAAAGCATAACATTTCATATGCCATGAACTTCACGGTCAAGGTGAAGACTGCACTGCAGTCTCCAGCACATTTATGTTTCCAAAACATTACAAACTCACAATTCTTGGGGAATCATAGTGTCTGCAATTACACTATTAAGTGGACAAATGGTTCAGAGAACAACATAACTTGGGTAAATGGGAAAAATGAGTCTGACGCATTTGGCCAGTATCAATATCTAGACATGAAACAGCTGATGCAAGCGGCAAGTCAACAAGGTTATGTACAGCTGGAAGGGTTTTGGTTTTTATGTGGACTGTGGGCATATCAACAAATCCCTGCAAATTGGTCAGGGACATGTACTTTGGGGTTTGTCATTCCGGTTATCTATAAGTTAGATACATTACCTCCTGAGGTTCGGATCCGAAATCGTCGGGAATTGGATTCGGTCTAACCATGGGAGGTAATCTATGGACACAAATTTCTCGAGGTCTTATCCCGCCTTTGGGAATTGCTATGAACTATAGGGATATTCATATTTTAAATAATTTTACTGTTGCTATGTTTAATGATACTATAAAGAATATTAAGATGATTAATGTAGAAATGTCTGAAATTCGTACAGTTACTTTGCAAAATCGATATGCTTTAGATATTATGTTAGCTGCTCAAGGAGGAGTTTGTGCTTTAATTCATTCACATTGTTGTGTTTTTATACATAATTATGAGCCAAACATTACAAAGACTGTTCAGGACATGGAAGATCGTATTGCTCAGCATCAATCTGGAGCCGATGGGTTTAATGCATCATTCTGGGACAGTCTGTGGTCCTGGCTTCCTGATGGATCATGGTTTCGCTCCTTATTGCAAGGGTTGTTATTATTATTGCTATATGTATCTTATTATGTTGTTTTATTCAATGTATTCCTAATCTATTACAAATGTGTACCTCAGTCTGCCGGCGTGTGGGATCAGGTCATGAGGGAACTGTGTACTATGCCACTAAAACACCCCTATCTTTGAATAAATAAAAAAGGAGGAATGTGGTAATATAACCTATTGATCATTTTATCATTTTCTGTAAGGCCTTTGTATAACTAGCAGTAAGTCTAGGAAGATGTGGGCATTCTTGGTGGGGTAGGAGTATCTTTGCTCAGAGTGCCTCATTCTGTTTTGATTCTGCCAGTTTAGAAGGAATAGGAAAATGGGTGAAAGTTCAAGGTACAAGATACACAGTTGTGCTTTCTCATGGGACTTTCCAAACTTTCCCATGAGACTTTCCGTGGCTATATGATCTCATCCTAGCAAGGTAACATCTGGGACTTTCCAAGATTGTGTGTTCTCATGCTGGTGAAGTAATCTCCTGTTGAGGTCATTGTTTTCTGAATATGCATACTGTATATTTTGCTTGTGTTTTTTCTCAATAAATACTGCTACCTGAGTTCTCTCAGGGTTGGCATTTTCTCAGAGACAGTTCCCTGTGTCTCATTTCAATGTCAAACCACCATAAGTTTCTACTCCAACTGCCTCCCCTGCACACTGCTCCTCAGGTTTAAATATAAAGGGGAAAGTGGGCAGCTACTCAGCTGAGGATGGGAACCTTAAGGAAACCTTCAGATTTTTCTAGGACAGGGGTGTCCAACCTTGGCAACTTTAAGACTTGTGGACTTCAACTCCCAGAATTCCTCAGCCAGTAAAGCTGGCTGAGGAATTCTGGGAGTTGAAGTCCACAAGTCTTAAAGTTGCCAAGGTTGGACACCCCTGTTCTAGGAACTCTATTTTAACTTCCTTGTGATGTACCAAAGATCTCTGGCTCTTCAGAGGTTCTCAGCTAGTCAATGAACAATTCAAATTTACATGAGGATCCAGATCAACCTAATTATATAGTCATAGACTTTATTTTTACCTCTTTTATTTTTATATTTTTATACCAGAGTTTGTAATAAATAAGAAGCCCTTAAAATGGGTGTACAAAAATAAACCACACCTCATTTCTGTTGAAAAGATCATGTAGCCAGTGATAAGAAGGACATCTGCCTGAGATCTATGGAACCTTATGGAGAGGATACATTATGATGGAGAAAGAGTTTGTTCTGATATAAAGCAGTGTTCTGATGCCTCACATCTTTTTGTTTAGCTACATTGCTTAGGGTCTTTTAAACTTATGCAGAAATAAGCACCCTTTTCTTAATTTTATACTGACTTGGGCCAGATGTAAAAAGCCAACTGCAATACAGGCAGTCCTCGACTTACAACTACAATTGAGCCCAATATTTCTGTTGCTAAATGAGAGAGTTGTTAAGTGCATTTTGTCCCATTTCCACAACCTTTCTTGCCATAGTTGTTAAGTGAATCACTGCAGTTGTTCAGATGGTAACATGGTTCTTAAGTGAATCTGGCTTCCCCATTGACTTTGTGAGGATGTTGTAAAAGGTGATCACATGACCGCAGGACACCGCAACCTTCATAAATATGAGTCAGTTGTCAAGTGTCTGAATTTTGATCATGTCACCATGGGGTTGCTGCAATGAAAAATAGTCATAAATCATTTTTTAAAATGCCATTCTAAGTTAGAATGATGAACTAATGATGAAAAATAGTCATAAGTCACTTCTTTTTAGTGCCGTTCTAACTTAGAACTAAATGAACTGTTGTAAGTGGAGGACTACCTGTATAATGGACATTTCTGTCCAAAGAGCCAGAGCCAGAAGAAAGAAGGTGTCAAAGAAAAAGGATAGAAAAACGGATCTCCAGGGAATGACATTAAAAGAGAATGGGTAATATTGGCATTTTGGCTGTCCATTTCTAATTTACAGCACCAAAGCAGTAGCTGTCAGATTGTAAAGATGATGATCTACACCTTGAAAACAAGTCCATGAGGTGTGGCATTTGGCATAAACCAAATAGCTACGTTTATATCCATCATACTTGGCGTGAATGGTGCAGATGGAATTAATACAATAGGAAAGCTGCTATAAGCCTCAGAAGACAACAAACATCATGGGTGGTTCAGGAAAGAATAATTCTCCAACTGGTTTACCATTGACCACCGCAGAAATAACAGGAGGTTAATATAGTTGAGCCAGTTTTGGCATTGCCAACAGGTGACAGGTGATATGACAACACTAAACTGGAAAATAAGTGTCTTTCTTCTCTTTGCTGCTATAAGCAAATTCTTTTCATTCATGGTTATCTGCAAGCCTCTTTTGAATTGAGATCTAGGACTGTGAGTTGTGCAAAGTTCAGAGGAGTGGGTTTGGATTCCATGGTGATTTAAGGAAGTCTTCCTCTGAAGCTAATATGCAGATCAAGGCAGATGCTTTTCATGTATATTAGAAATGATGCATTGAGACTGAGTGAGATGGGAAACTCCTTGTTGAGATGATTCACTTGGCCTCTCTGCCTTAGCAGGACAAACCATGGTGCTGTGTGATGCCAAGCATGACTCTGAGGCACAACACAGTTGTGTAAGACAAGTATGTTTCCTATTGCTGACTCTGTAGATATGGAATTGCTCAAGTGATTAGAATTTATAGCACAAGAACTAGTATTTCTTTAACAGGGTGCTGGAAGATAGGAAATGAAGAATTGAATATTCTGATGAATCAATCATTTGCAGTAAGCCTTTCAATAAACAGGTTGGAAGAATCACCGAACTCTAATAACCAGACAAGCCATAGTTCCCCCACTTCTTTGAACTATTTAGTTCAGGAGTGTCAAACTCGCAGCCCATGGGCCGGATGCGTTACACGCTGGCCCCCCCACCCCCATTTTAGCAAAGAAAAAAGTTGTGATACGTCACATGACAATGTGTCATCACGAGTTTGACACTCCTGATTTAGTTGAAGGCATTCTTACATGATCATAGGCCTCGAATCTGTTCTTGGCTTTGCAATCGCATCAGAGAGCTCAAGATAGCAATGGCTGCTGCTCTTAATGGTTTCACTTTCTTGGCTTCACTCTTCTTGTTAGTCTCCTTAAGATTGCTCTTATGCATTTTTTTCAATCTCTTTGATAAGATTAATAAGAGAATTTTCAATTTTATTTACTTACTTACTCTTGGAGACCAATGGTCTTGGATAAGATTTATTCCAGATTTATTATATATATATATATATTTTAAATATGGCTGATTATGAAAACTGATCCTGACAGCAGATCTGTCTTCCAAAAGAACGAAGAAACTGCTGGTTCTCTTTCTGTAATTCCAGTCACACCAACATTGGCAGTGCTTCTAGAGGTTTCTATTGATAAGTCAGCTAATAGAAAAGTTGCATTTTCCTCATCCAATCCACCAAATGCTTGGCTGGCTGAGGCATTAGTAAGTTGAGGTGCCAGACTTGATAAAATGGGCTCTACTGTAAAACATGGGACACTAACTTGATCAGCCCTCTGAAGAAGGACAAAGAGCATTTTGTGGGGAAAAAAAGTGATTACATATTGCTTTTAAAACTATAAAAGGGAAAATATTGAGTCAAATAAAGGAGAAAGCTCCAATGTTTGTGAGGCAATTGGCAAAGATAAGAGGTCTTTTGAACAAACCACCTACTTAATGACAGAGAAACTCTTTGATCTTCCTGGAGGTCAAGATTAAGGATCTGTTATTTTAATTGAAATTGGATATCTTTCTTATCAACTGCCTTATTAATCTTATTCAACTCCCACTTATTTCTCTAATAATTCTTGTCTTCTCAGGACTTCCCTCCCCATAGATCTACTTAATGGCAGCTCCTTTGGGGGGAATGTGGGGTTGTTTTATCATTATAATATTTCATCTGAATGCAAGTATATCATGTCTTGGAGAAGATGAATTCTATTTGGAGTGTATGCAGTACTAGCTGCTTCTGTCTGGTAAAAGCATCTAGTTTTAAAATTTGTAAGTAACTGGAAAAGTTATCTGACCATGAACAATTATACTAAACTAGTACCTGCTTTTAAATTACTGAGGGATGAGTATGTGAAGTAAAGGCTCTGATTGCTCTCTGCATTCTTTGCAGCTCTAGATTACATCCATTATTTATATATTAAATTTATATATGTTTATATACATTTATGGAATTTCCTAACTTAACTGGGGCCAAAGGTATCCTAGCAATATCTTCTATTTGTAACAATTCCTTCCTGTGTCCATGAATGAGGTAACTTTAAGTCATTTTTCAGTGTACCAATATTAATATAGTATTTACCCCTTATTACCAATCAGTCCAAGAAATGCCACAAGGTATGTTGAATCTGTTAGGCTTTGTCATACATTACCTTGGAATGAAGTCAAGTATCTTAATACTAAGCTAGCACATCTTGATGGGGAAAAATTCAGATGATCACTAGATAGCAATGCAATCTTTTGTCATGGTGGACAGTAATTCTAAAGGAGTTCAAAGATTAATTTTTCTAACCCTATTTTTCAAACTATGGAGATGTTGGAGATTGAACCTGAGATTTTTCTCAGATGGGTCTTCGTTAAGCTCGGTCTACTCGATTCTGAGCCGCTGGGCGGGCTCTCCCCACCCTCCGCCCCCCCTCCTCAGCCTGGACCACGCGGGCGTCTGCTGCCAGCAAGGGGACGCCTTTCCGCCTCCTCCCCCCCCCCCCCCCCCCCCCCCCCCCCCCCCCCCCCAACCCCCCCCACAATGGCGGCTTTTCCGCACCCACAGGGTGAATTTGAGCCCCGATTCCAAGGGGATGCTTTATATCTATCAATGAAACCATCAGCCCAGTTGTCTTCCATTCTCATTCATTTTTCAAATTATGGGAGAAAGTAAAAAGAAGATTTTTTTTATAAAAGATGCAATTTTGATTGGATAAATCTTTTTAGTAGGTGTTTGTTCATGCCTTAAAAATATTTAAGAGAACATAATAAAAGTGACAAAGTAAGGCAATTTGTAGTTAAAGTAATAGGTTAGAAAACCTGAATGAGGAAAAATAACGCAAAGCTGATGACCAGCTATGATGTTGACCTGCACAAGGGATCATGGGTAACTTCAGAAATATGGAAGACACATGCATCTATTGGAGTCTTTTAAAACAAGAATTATCAGCCCCTTCAGGAAAATTGTTTCCACTCTGCAATCGAAACACCTTCCCACTTCTATTTCTACCCCACATGTTCTGTGCAAGCAAGGTTTGTGCTGAAGACCTTCTGTAGGCAGTGACATTCCTTTATACAGAGCCAGACGGTTCTCCCATGAGCTGTTCAGAGCATCCAGTGATGGGAAGGTGCTTCAGTCCCTTCTAGGAAGGCTGGGCTTAAACTTGAGGACACTCCTCCTCCTCCATGAGACGACTCCTTAGCGTCCCCAGTTTTAGCTCAGCCTTTCTTCAGACAGGTTGTGTTATTGTTTTCCTGGTCGGAACAGAACACTGGCGATTTAGCTGATTTAGCTGATATATTTCTCAGGTGAGGTAAAACCATAGTTTCTGTCACCAACCACCCCACTGGGAACCTCCAAAAGTCATTTCACTTGGTTTTTTGTTTTGTTTTTACATTCCAGCCTCCCGAGGCTAAAGCCTCATAAACGGGGAGGCTTATCTTTCCAATCTGCCCTGAGGCTAAAAGCCTCTCATTTCAGAGACACGCTGCCTTAAACTTCTAAACAAGGAGGCTTATCTCTCCGATCTCCCAGCCGGCTGAGTAAACTCTCTGTCCCTTCGAGGTTTGAAACTTCCATTTAAAAATGCAGCCTTTTCCCCTTTTTATTACGAGGCTTTCCCCGCAGAACACCTCAGGGCAGGGAATTAGACCCTGCGCCTTCCTGCTGAGCGGTTTTGCTTTCAGCAGGCCGGGCACTGATAGCTGCCTCGGTTTTCATTCTGCCACAAGGCAGCCACCATTTTAAAGGCCGCATGGTTAAATTTGCTGAGTAATTGTTACTGTCTGTGAGGCAAGTTACCCAACAAGGTTTCACTTCTTGGGGACCTGGGAAGGGAGGTCCCTACCACCAGTACACTGGATGATAGAGGACTTGAACTTCTGGATTCCACAGGCAATAAGTGACAGCTAAACTGAAATTATCAGTTACAGACCTCTTGTGCCCTCATATGGTGCTGGGTCTGGAGGGTGTTCTGGTCTCCATATTTGATATTGCAAGTGCTTTATTCAAAAATTGACTTGATTGACTAAGACAGACAGACAGACAGACAGACAGACAGACAGACAGACAGATAGATAGATAGATAACAAAGCAAGTTACAGACCTCTAGATTATCAAGTTACAGACCTCTAATTAAAAAAAGGGCCCAAAACCTCTACAGAACGCAGCGCAGGGCGGGAAAGCGCTGCCCCCCTCTTCTACCTCTGTCTACTCTACTGCCCGACCTCCCCCTCTGGTACCAGAGGCACGACCTCCAGCTCTTCTACTTCAAGGGCCCCAGAGGCCAACTAGCTGGTCTCGGACTTCGACTCTGCACAGGGGGGGCTATCGAGGGCAGCAGGCCTCGGCTCCGGCGCACCCCTCAGCTTCGATTGCGATCTCTTTCTGACTCTCTGGGCATCCAGATCCCTTCGGAATTCATGTGTGGCCGTGGACTGGGAGATCAGGGCCAAGGACGGAGGGGGGTCACCGTTGACCGGAGGGGGACCTAAAAGGGTCCTTCCCTATCCTGGGCAACCTGGTCCCCTTTTTTTTCTCCGAATACTCCAGGGGAAGCAGAGGATCTCATATTCTCTCAACCAGTCACTGAGGCAGAGGTTATCCCTGTATCACCATGGAGGATCCCATCATCGGTTATATCGTTGTCTCAAGGCCCAGTGCTATACCCAGACCCGCAATGGCTAAACTTAGCCGTATGGAAATTGAACGGCGACGTCTGAGAGATGAACACCTTTCTACTCAAGTTATTCACACTATTCAGTCGGCTCAACATCCGAACCGAATCTATGAGGCCACCTGGTCTAGCTTCTGCCGTTGATGTCAGAGGGTTCAGATCGATCCCACTTCCCCATCAGTAGCGCAGTTATTGGAATTTTTACAGGAGGGCCTAAACAAAGGGTTATCACCCAATACTCTTGGAGACAGGTGGTGGCCCTGGCTTCGGTCATATCTTGGGATGATCTTACCTCCATATCTCATCACCGTCACATTCGCAGTTTTCTGCGTGGTGCCAAGAACTTGAGGCCCTCCGTAGTGCACCGATATCCAACTTGGGACTTAAATAAGATACTATTGGCCCTTACTACAGGTCCCTTTGAGCCACTAAGGACCATGACGCTTTGATTTCTAACATACAAAATAGTTTTCCTGGTAGCAATTACATCTGCCCAAAGAATCTCCGAACTAGCTGCATTATCTAGCGCAAAGATCTCTGCATTTTCCATTCAGATAGAGTGGTTCTCAGACCAGATCCCTCCTTCATTCCAAAAGTTAATTCGGCATTCCATAGAGCTCAAGAGCTCCCAAATTTTTGCTCATGTCCATCACACGGGCTCGAACACCAATGGCACCGCTTGGACGTAAGAAGAGCCTTTCGCATCTACATAGAGTGCACGGCACCCTCCAAAAAGACAGAAGCCCTCTTCATGTCCTTTCAGTCTAATATCCTGGGGTGCAAAGTTTTACCCTCTACCATAGGTAGCTGGCTAAGGGCCACCATCGCTAAGTCGTATGACTCTCACTCGATTCCAGTGCCCCAAGGCATTACCGCTCACTCCACAAGGAGTGCAGCCACCACAGCAGCATGGGCGACCCAAGCTACAATAGAGGAAATTTGCTGAGCTGAAACCTGGACTTCTCCATCTCCATTTATTAGAAATTATAAAATTGACATATTTGCTTCTGCTGAGGCTTCATTTGGTAGGCGAGTTTTGCAGCAAGTTATTTCAGAGACAGTTAGGTCTGCAACCCAGATGGAGTCCCTCCCTTAGGACAGTGCCAAGCTTTGGTATGTCCCATCACTGGATGCTCTGAAGAGCTCATGGGAGAAAGGGCGTTGGTACTTACCTGATACGCCCATTATCTGTGAGCTGTGAAGAGCATCCAGCCCTGCCCTTTTATTCTGTCTGGTAGGGGGTCTGTTCCGGCCAGGGTTATTGCATAGGCTTAAGCATATATATCAATACCTTGGCTTCGCAAAACTGGGGACGCTAAGGAGGAGTCTCGTGGAGGAGGAGAAGTGTCCTCAAGTTTAAGCCCAGCCTTCCTAGAAGGGACTGAAGCACCTTCCCATCACTGGATGCTCTTCACAGCTCACAGAGAACGGGCGTATCAGGTAAGTACCAACACCCTTTTTGCTTATTGGAGCAAAAATAATCAGATAGATTTCATTGAAAGAGAAGTGGTACATGCCTGGAGAGCCTCACTCCAAACCCAACTTTGCAGATTTTTACATTTAGAGGAGCCTCATCCAAATTATTCAGAACGTATGTATACTATGAGGCATGGTGCTTATTATTCAAATGGGTATTGTCACAATCTCTTCTTATCACCCTCAGGCAGAAGTATCATCAACACATGTAGTCTTTACAGATGTTCAGTTAGATAGAAAATAATATGCTTAGGACAAGGGAACATGACTCTATGCATTAGCAGGCTTCTAAGTGGTTCTACAAGAGTTTGTTCTTGTTTAAAGAGAGATCCATACTAATATACAAGGAGGGAATGTTTATATATAATATGAAGGAATAAATTTGTGAGAACCTGCTGCTCCTGAGTGATTGCTCTCTCAACTCATTCTTGCATTTGTCATAATTTAGCAAACATCTCTTAGGAATGTGGAAATCAGGTCTTTGCATCTTAATAATAAAGTAAAAGACAGCAGGATGTGTTTTTTTTAAGGGAACAGTTGATAGGTGAACCTGTAAGTGCTTGAATTTTGCATCTTGGTTTAGGCCATAATATAGTAGCAATTACTTTTTTCTTTCTTTCTCCTTCAGACAGACAAGGGAAGCACAGGCTTGGCAACCCACTCCTTCTGCAGTATGTTGCTGCATTCATTTAATTGCTTTAGTTCAGCAAACTGGCCAGGTACAGGCACTTTCCATTCCCCCATCCACAAATCCAATCCTACAGTTGTGAAGATGGG